>NW_022589711.1:35319427-35382775 GCF_004348235.1 Phoca vitulina
GATGTTGAACCAACCTTGCAGCCCAGGGATAAATCCCACTTGGTCGTGGTGAATAATCCTTTTAATGTACTGTTGGATCCTATTGGCTAGTATTTTGGTGAGAATTTTTGCATCCATGTTCATCAAGGATATTGGTCTGTAATTCTCCTTTTTGATGGGGTCTTTGTCTGGTTTTGGGATCAAGGTAATGGTGGCCTCATAAAACGAGTTTGGAAGTTTTCCTTCCATTTCTATTTTTTGGAACAGTTTCAGAAGAATAGGTATTAATTCTTCTTTAAATGTTTGGTAGAATTCCCCTGGGAAGCCATCTGGCCCTGGGCTCTTGTTCGTTGGGAGATTTTTGATTACTGCTTCAATTTCCTTAGTGGTTATAGGTCTATTCAGGTTTTCTATTTCTTCCTGGTTCAGTTTTGGTAGTTGCTACATCTCTAGGAATGCATCTGTTTCTTCCAGATTATCTAATTTGCTGGCATATAGTTGCTCATAATATGTTCTTACAATTGTTTGTATTTCTTTGGTGTTGGTTTTGATCTCTCCTCTTTCATTCATGATTTTATTTATTTGGGTCGTTTCTCTCTTCTTTTTGATAAGTCTGGTCAGGGGTTTATCAATATTATTGATTCTTTCAAAGAACCAGCTCCTAGTTTCGTTGATCTGTTCTACTGTTCTTTTGGTTTCTATTTCATTGATATCTGCTCTAATCTTTATTATTTGTCTTCTCCTGCTGGGTTTAGGCTTTATTTGCTGTTCTTTCTCCAGCTCCTTTAGGTGTAGGGTTAGGTTGTGTATTTGAGACCTTTCTTGTTTCTTGAGAAAGGCTTGTATTGCTATGTACTTTCCTCTTAGGACTGCCTTTGCTACATCCCAAAGATTTTGAACAGTTGTGTTTTCATTTTCATTAGTTTCCATGAAATTTTAAATTCTTTAATTTCCTGGTTGACCCATTAATTCTTTAGTAGGATGCTCTTTAGCCTCCGTGTATTTGAGTTCTTTCCGACTTTTCTCTTGTGATTGAGTTCTAGTTTCAAAGCATTGTGGTCCGAAAATATGCAGGGAATGATCCCAATCTTTTGGTACCAGTTGAGACCTGATTTGTGACCTAGGATGTGATCTATTCTGGAGAATGTTCCATGGGCACTAGAGAAGAATGTGTATTCTGTTGCTTTGGGATGGAATGTTCTGAATATATCTGTGAAGTCCATTTGGTCCAGTGTGTCTTTTAAAGTCTTTATTTCCTTGTTGATCTTTTGCTTAGATGATCTGTCCATTTCAGTGAGGGGGGTGTTCAATTCCCCTACTATTATTGTATTATTATCGATGTGTTTGCCTTTGTTATTAATCGGCTTATATAATTGGCTGCTCCCATGTTAGGGGCATAGATATTTACAATTATTAGATCTTCTTGTTGGAGAGACCCTTTAAGTAGGATATAGTGTCCTTCCTCATCTCTTATTATAGTCTTTGGTTTAAAATCTAATTTGTCTGATATAAGGATTGCCACCCCAGCCTTCTTTTCATGTCCATTAGCATGGAAATGGTTTTCCATTTCCCTCACTTTCAGTCTGGAGGTGTCTTTGGGTCTAAAATGAGTCTCTTGCCAGACAGCATATCGATGGGTCTTGTTTTTTTACCCAATCTGATATCCTGTGTCTTTTGATTGGGGCATTTAGCCCATTTACATTCAGGGTAACTATTGAAAGATAGGAATTTAGTGCCATTGTATTGCCTGTAAGGTGACTGTTACTGTATATTGTCTGTGTTCCTTTCTGGTCTATGTTACTTTTAGGCTCTCTCTTTGCTTAGAGGACCCTTTTCAATATTTCTTGTAGGGCTGCTTTCGTGTTTGCAAATTCCTTTAGTTTTGTTTGTCCTGGAAGCTTTTTATCTCTCCTTCTATTTTCAATGACAGCCTAGCTGGATATAGTATTCTTGGCTGCATATTTTTCTCATTTAGTGCTCTGAATATATCATGCCAGTCCTTTCTGGCCTGCCAGGTCTCTGTGGATAGGTCTGTTGCCAATCTAACATTTCTACCATTGTAGGTTACAGATCTCTTGTCCCAAACTGCTTTCAGGATTTTCTCTTTGTCTCTGAGACTCGTAAGTTTTACTATTAGATGTCAGGGTGTTGACTTTTTTATTTGATTTTGAGGGGGGTTCTTTGTGCCTCCTGGATTTTGATGCCTGTTTCCTTCCCCAAATTAGGGAAGTTCTCTGCTATAATTTGCTCCAATATACCTTCTGCCCCTCTCTTTCTTCTTTTTCTGGGATCCCAATTATTCTAATATTGTTTCATCTTATGGTATCACTTATCTCTCGAATTCTGCCCTCGTGATCCAGTAGTTGTTTATCTCTCTTTTTCTCAGCTTCTTTATTTTCCATCATTTGGTCTTCTATATCATTAATTCTCTCTCTTGCCTCATTTATCCTAGCAGTTAGAGCCTCCATTTTTGATTGCACCTCATTAATAGCCTTTTTGATTTCGACTTGGTTAGATTTTAGTTCTTTTATTTCTCCAGAAAGGGTTTCTCTAATATCTTCTGTGCTTTTTTCAAGCTGAGCTAGTACCTTTATAATTGTCATTCTGAACTCTAGTTCCGACATCTTACTAATGTCTGCTTTGATTAGGTTCCTGGCAGTCGGTACTGCCTCTTGTTCTTTTTTTTGAGGTGATTTTTTTCCCTCTTGTCATTTTGTCCAGAGGAGAATAGATGAATGAGAGAACAAAATGCTAACAGGGTAACAATGACCCCAGAAAAATATACACTAAACAAATCAGAAGAGACCTGAAACCAGGGGAAAAGAAAGGGAAAGAAAGAAAAAAGAAAAAGAAAGAAAAAGAAAAAGATAAAAAAAAAGAATATGGTCAGATATGATCAGGCTGGTGCATAGATCAGTGCCACACACTAGATTTTGGGTGTATTTTGGTCTGTTAGAAGAAACTGCCTCCCAAAATTTTAAAGAAAGAAAAACTTATATATGTACAAAAATAAGGGTAAATACGATGAAGGGATGGAATATGACTGTAGAGATGAAAATTATAAAAGATTTTATGAAAGGAATTGATAAGATAAGAAGTTGGTTGAAAAAAGAAAGAAGAGAAATTAAATAAAAAAAAAGGGAGAGAATGTGATCAGGCAGGAGACTAGAACAAAGCCATACACTAGAGATTTAGGGTATATTTTGGTCTATTAGAAGAAACTGTATCCCAAAATTTTAAAGAGAGAACAACTTATATATATACCAAAAATAAGATTAACTACTATGAAGGGATAGAATATGACTCTAAAAATGAAAAATAAAAAAGATTTTTTAAAAAGGGATTGATAAGATGTTGGTTGAAAAAGGGAAAGAGAAAAATTCAAAAGAAAAAAAAAGATAATTAAAAAATTAACTTTGAAAGACTAAAGAATCATGGGGAAAAAAGCCATGAATTCTATGTGCCGTATTCCCCTAGTGCTGATGTTCTGCCGTTCTCATTGATGGGTAAACTTGGTCTTGGCCGGCTGTTCTCGCTGATCTTCTGGGGGAGCGGCCTGTTGCCGTGGTTCCCAAATGTCTTTGCCGGAGGCGGAATTGCCACGCCCTTGCCCGGTCCCGGCTAAGTAATCTGCTCGGGTTTGCTCTCGGGAGCTTTTGTTCCCTGCAAGCTTTCATACAGCTTTGGAGGACGAGAGTGAAAATGGCAGCCTCCCAATCTCCGCCCCGGAGGAGCCAAGAACTTGGGGCCCCGCTCCTCAGTGCGCCCCCAGAGAAAAGCAGTCAGTCACTCCCGTCTCCCCGGTCTCCGGCTGCACTCTGCTCACCGGCCTGTGACCGAGCGTTTCTATCTCTGGCACCCGACCCCGTGTGGAGTCTCCAAACCCAGCAGATCCCTGTGGTGCGCTCCTGCGCCTCTCCTCCCGGGGGAGGAAGGGGAGTCTCCCCGGATCTGCTGCTTGTTGGGTCCCTGCTGGAGGAGCAGTGGTCCCACTGTGCCGCGGATCACGGTTTAGGGCAACCCCAAGCTGAGAGCCCACGCCTCGGCTCCGTCTCTGCAGCCGGCTTCCCCGCTCCGGTACCTGGGAGCTCTGCCGCACTCAGGCACCCCCGGTCTTCCTTTGAGCCCGAGGGTCCTAAGACCACACTGTCCCACGAGGGTTCCACCCCCTGCTTAGCCACTGGAGCGATGTCCCTCAGCGGAGCCGACTTCTAAAAGTTCCGATTTTGTGCTCTGCGGCTCTATCATTTGCCAGAAGCGGCGGACGGAGGCCCCCTCCCCTGCCGTCTATCCTCCCGAATATCGCCTCGGATTCACTTCTCCGCACGTCCTACCTTCCAGACAGCGGTCGCTTTTCTGTTCAGAGAGTTGCTGCTATTCTTTTCTTCGATCTCCTGTTGAGTTCATAGGTGTTCAGAATGGTTTGATCCTTATCTAGCTGAATTCCTGGGACCAGACAAAATTTAGGTCTCCTACTCCTCTGCCATCTTGCTCCTCCCCTCAGGATTAAGATATTTTTTTTTTTTAAAGATTTTATTTATTTGACAGAGAGAGACATAGTGAGAGCAGGAACACAAGCAGGGGGAGTGGGAGAGGGAGAAGCAGGCTTCCCGCGGAGCAGGGAGCCCGATGTGGGACTAGATCCCAGGACCCTGGGATCATGACCTGAGCCGAAGGCAGACGCTTAACGACTGAGCCACCCAGGCGCCCAGGATTAAGATATTTTTAACCTTTTCCTCTCGTGCTGCTTCATGAGCATTAAAAAGTTAGCTGGAGCGTTCAGCCAGATTAAATTAAGGAAGAAGTGCGACCTTCTTCTCAACTAGTTACTACTAGTGAGGGCATCTCACTACATGATTTTGTTTACTAGGGTTTTATCTCAAATCAACTCTGCATGGCATCATTATCATCATCATCATGGCTCATATTTATTGTACATTTACAATATGCTAAACAATGTGTTAAGTATTTTATGTATATTTTCTATTTCTCAAATAACCCTTTGAGATAGTGTTGTGCTAGAGCTGACTTTTACCAGCTCATGAGAGCTGATCATTAAATTTTCAGGAAGTTATGGAGTTGATTGTTGTTCTGTTAGAATGATTACACCACGGAAATTGACAAATACTACCAATTAGGGCTCCCTCTGACCCCTAAGAAAGTTACTTGTTAAACATTTGCTAGCACAACTCTGATATTATTTAGTCCCTTTTGGAATGAAGAAACTGACAGGTGCGATGGGGTAGGTACTAATTAACTTACTGATGGCCACACAGAAATAGCAGCCAACTAGAAATTTCAGAATCCAGATCCATGTGCAATGTCTACCTTTACACTGGCCAGGATGTGTGGTGCCAAATTGACCTTGATTATTCCGGCATGTGGAGATAGTTAAAAAGAAAGGGGAGATCATGTAATATTAGATAATTTTGGTTTTAAAAGCAGTGTTTGAATGTTTAATTTTGTAATGTTTGGGCTATTATCTAATTAGACATGCAGTAATTCCCTTGCTGCTCTTCTCTTTACATTTGGAATTTATGTGTTAAAAAACCCACAATGGAAGTGTTAGATGCATCGTGGTATCTGCACAGGAAATTTCTTACAGAGCTCCTTGTAATGGTCTTACCTGGAAATGAGGTAGAGGGAGAGTCATGCCCTTTATGTTCTGTTTGGCAGAATTTGGGGCTAGTATCAGTGAAGAGGTAACTTCAGTTGACCATTAAAATGTTTTGGTTCCTAGCATTACTAAATGTGGCCTCACAAAGTTACAGAAAACAATAAAGTCAATCATAAGCAGGTTTCTATTTTTCTTGAGTGGCTATTAGGAATAAGTAAAAATAAAAATAAAAACACTTATTGAGTACTTACTCTGTATCAGGTACTATTTTTAAAAATATTTATTTATTTATTTATTTGATGGGAGGGAGGGGCAGAGGGAGAGGGAGAGAGAGAATCTCAAGCAGACTCCACACCCAGTGTGGAGCCCAGTTCGGAGATCCATCTCATGATCATGACCTGAGCTGAAACCAAGATTTGGAGGCTTAACTGATCAGGTACTATTTTAAATTATTTATAAGTTTTAACTCCTTTAACCTTCATAATAAACTTATTTTAAGAGTGTAATGAAAAAGGGTGCCTGGGTGGCTTAGTCGTTAAGCGTCTGCCTTCGGCTCAGGTCATAATCCCAGGGTCCTGGGATCCAGCCCCACGTGAGGCTTCCTGCTCAGCGGGGAGTCTGCTTCTCACTTTCCCTCTGCCACTCCCCCTGCTTGTGCTCCCCCTGCTTGTGCTCCCTCTGCTTGTGCTCTCTCGCTCATGCTCTCTCTCTCTCTCTCAAATAAAAAAAAAAAAAAAGAAGCCAGAAAAGGTAAACCCAAATCATTCAATCAGGTGTTAGAAAGGTAAGAGTAGGAACAGGTGTGTTCACCTCTCTTATTTTATGTAGTTTTATTGCTCTTGTAATGAAAAACATGATTGTAATGTTAAGGGTTTAGGAATTCCTAAGCCAGAATGTTCCCCAGGAAGAGGAAAGTTGCCGGTTGTTTTCCTCTCCCCAATCTTGCCATCATAGCTAAATCACTCCCGCAGTCCAAGTGGGGTTGAGCTACCTCACTACAAAAACATATTTTAGTACACAGCAACAGTATTCATAAAATGTTCAAATAAAAAAATTCATTTATCTTTACTTGAGATTTTTCCCTCTCAGAGCCAAGAGAAAGGTCAGAGTAGGCAAGCAGAAGAGCCATGTTTATATTAGGCGTTCCTTTCATTTCACTCCAGACCATTATGAATGCCCAGCGCCAGCTGAACCCATGACCAAGTCGAGACAAAAGAGGGCTCATTATTAGAAAGACCAGAAGTCTAAAAGACAAAAGAGATTTTAAAAAGTTATTCTTGCCATAGACATTTTTCTTCCATTTCATTCTACTCTATTCCAATCTATTCCCTGTAGAATGGCCGACTCAGACAAATGAGCCATGTTTCACACACCGTTAGCATGGCACCAAAAAAAGGCAGAAGGGCATTTCATAGAGAGAGAAAGATGACAAGAGGATGGCATTATTCTTTCTATGAAGTTTGTAGTAGAGTAATTCCACATCTCTTGAGGTAGAAAAGAAATAGTTAGAGATGTTTTGTAGATATATTCTATTCTGGATCCCAAAAGGAAATAAAAACAAATCTAATGAATAAGAACTGAGGGGGGAAGAATATCTTCCCTTTCTTGTTCTTTGTAGATTTTAATCTTGCTGAACTTATCCAATATTGGTGGATTCATTTCTAGTTTTTCTTTTAATCACACATCTCCTACATTTTACACTAATTGTATCTGATCATTAGGGACTAATTTCCACTTAATTGGCACTAGCCAACTGATGTCAACTCCTAATTAGTTTTCCTAGATGGAAGTAGAATGCTAGCAACATGAGGGATAGAATCTGGAGAGAGTAGCCATGGTGGTTTTTCCTGCTCTGTGTCACGTCCTTTTCACTTACATGGGCAGACTCTTTCCTGCCTCTTACCACTGAAAAGGGGACTACAAAAATTATTTAAGTAAAAAGGACATTTACAAAGAGGACTTCCTAATGATTTTTAAAAAGCTATTTGTAACTACAACTTAATCAGAAGGAAATCATTTGTTATACAATATTAGGCAAACAAAAGCAACATAAAATTTTTATTTATGATTGGTGCTAAACTTTATGAAACCTCATGAGAAAAAATAACACTGGACAAAATATACCAAATGTTAATAGCAGTTTCCTCTGGGTAGTAAAATTATGAAAGATGTTTTCCTTCTAATTTTCAAAATTTTTATAGAGTGCTTAGATTGCTTTGACATGCAGTTAGAAATTGGAAGAAAAATCCCACTAAAACAGTAATTTGCTAATAATTCCTTGGCAAGGAATTGTTCATTTTCATTCTAAGGAATGAAACATTTCTATTTAAAAAATATCTTTGGGCTTACTCAATGTCCTATAAATAGAAAAATTCAAATGACATTCTTACCTTAAAACAATAAGTGTGAAATAGATATTTAATGAATAATATATGTCAGAAAATGATATATATAAATATGTATGTGCAGGAATTAGAAGTCCAATGAAGGTAAACACCATAAGAAAAGCAACAAATGATAGACAATTCCAGAATCTGCATTTTCAGAAAAAAAATTGAATGTAGTTAATTACAGTTAACTAATCTAACACATTTATCACAAGGCTTATTCATGTGAGGCATTGTGCTAGGCCTAATCAAGAAAATAAAGTTGAATAAGGCATTTACTTACACTCAAAGGGCTTATAATTTAACTGGGGAGAAAGGAGCAGTAAGGCAAGTAAACAAATAATTCTAAAGCAACCACATTTAAATTAGTGTCTTTCTTTTGGGATTGATTCTGAAAACGTGTTTTGGTGCATTCAGGCATCACGGTTCATGTAGCTTGAAAATCCTGGTGTGAACTCCTCATATCATTAGGAAGAGCTAAAATTATTTATCTTCAAAAAGAACACTGAACTGCTGGTCTGCTTTACATAGTGATAGAATTGAGGCTTATCCCAAAATCTAGCTAGCACTTAGAAGATGTGAATTAATCCTTTATTCAAACGAATGTCCTTTGTAGATTCTCCATGTAGGATTTGTGAACATAAGTACGTTCAAGCGCCCTAGAGCCCAGGAAAACTCTGCATCACTCCAAAGTGCATGTTCTCATCTGCTACAGGCAAAGCAATTTGGAAAAAGACACTCAATTACCAATATTGGTCATGTTTCGCTATTGGGACCGTAGGAGGCTATTTAAAATTTACTTCTTGGGGCGCCTGGGTGGCTCATTCGGTTAAGCGTTTGCCTTTGGCTAAGGTCGTGATCCTAGGGTCCTGGGATCAAGCCCTGAATTGGGCCCCCTGCTCAGCGGGCAGTCTGCTTCTTCCTCTCCTTCTGCCCCTCCCCACTGTTCTCTCTCTCAAATAAAATATTTAAAAAAAAATAAAAATAAAAAATAAATTTACTTCTTGTTATCTTCCTTTATATTTCCTGTGTTGAATGTCACAATATTATATTTATAACAAAATAAATTGAAAAGGTTAAAAGGGCACATGAATACCACTTTATGAGATGAAGGTAGCTTGGTTTAGCCATATGCTGAATGCCCAGAAACAGTCCCTGAAACCCTTAAAAAGAATGATCGTCCCTTCTCCAGAAAAACAGATTTGCCAAAAATACTACAGATCCAATACTAAAAACAACTCTTTCTCTGTTACAGTAATGTGAATTTTCAGTTCTGAACATTATTTAAGAGGCACAAATACCTAGGCCTTATCGGAGAAAAATTAAATGTAAAACATTCTAGCCTAGGAAATATTAAGTCAAATCCTTCAAAATACTGTTTCTGTGACCAAACTTAGGCTAATTACTCTAGGCTGTGAATTATCATCCCTTTCTTGCATATGCATGGCCATGCTTTTAATTCTGTTACTTCTGGATTTAAATGCTGCATCGAACACTAACTTGGAGGGAAACACACTAAGATATATTTTATGACAATTGTGTAATTTTTTGTGTTTTTTATCCTTCTTTTGACTTCACTATCAAAAGCAAATCCAATTGTTGCACCATGTGTATAGTCACTAAAAAAACAAACAAACAAATAAAACAAAACCCTCAAAGCATTATACCCACCTACCCCTACAATTGATGAAATCCCTTGTGAATATTAATTGAGTAGGATAATTCAGTCAAGTGAATGGTGAATATGAACTACTACCATACCTTTCTCTTCATTTAACAATTACATAATTGAATAATTTTCCTAAATTTGTGGAAAAATGCTGCTGAATACCAAATATAACAGTCTCATTAAATGAGCATAAAATGAAACAAATCAATTAAGCAACAAATATTGAGGAGCTGTCAAGACCCTTTCATATGTGGTAGGAATTAATGGGAGAAATCTGATGAGGAGGAAACCAGATTCTTTAAGGAATCAGTCTATCAACTTCAAAGTGAGTATGAGCTGAACAACCAAGCTCCAATCCAGCTAATGGATGTGTGTATGTCCTTGTGTATGGGTGTGCGCATTTGTGTGTTTGCAATAAGTCAGGCACACTGAAAAAGAGCTTCTGACTTTAAAAAAAAAAAGTCCTTCTCTTTTATTTGGTGATCATGAGTATCCTAATAAATCTAAATCTTTTATGTAGCACAGTCACAACCCTGTCTGTATGTAAGTGTCATCAGGGGATAATTTAAAAAAATTTTTTAAAAATCGGAAGTCCTATGCACTTGTGATTTTGATTCAACAGATCCAGACAACTGTATTATTCTTATTGCCCGATGTTGCACAGCCACTAGCCTAGAGAAATGACATGACCTTACGGACTGAATGTTGTTGGGATGTCAGTTTGCCAGGAATAAAAGATTATGCAGCCTGGCAAGGAAGTAGTTTCTATTTTGGGAATTTCTTTCTAGCAAGGTGATGTGTAAATAGAAGCATGGAAGAAGTAAGGCATGCAGGGGAAGCACATTTCAGGAGCAGAAACACAAGGACAGCAGAAGCACAAATAGGGAGCATGTTGGGCAAGCCTGAGGAATAGCAGAGTGATCAGTGTGGCTAGGGCAGGGTCAGAGAGGGTGAGAGTGGTGGAAATGAGGGGGACATAGGGCTCTGTTTGCCATTAAAACAGCTTTGACCTGTAGCCAGAAGAGATGAGAAGTTATTAGATGGTTTTAAACAAAAGAAATGATCTGGGTAAGGAGGAAGTGAGGCCGGTGAGGATCAGTAAAGATCATAGGATTGATACAGTGTAGTCTCAGTGTGATTGCAGAATTGTTTGAATCAGGGCCCTAGAGGCTGTAAGCTGAAAACATGGGAGATGATACACCTCTTCTCTTAGAGAGTAGCAAGGACCTGCTGCAGATTGCTGTAGGATGTAGGAGGATTTACGATTGTTATCCTAGATTTCTACTACCTTGGAGAGGAGGAGTTGACACATGTCATATTTTAGACTGTAAGATTCTTGAAATTGAGATTATGAAGTGGTCATTTAGTGGGTGGCTTAAGCAAGGTGGTAAACATGCTCATAGGAAGAGAGGAGGTCCAGGAACTGAAAGGTGGAGTAGAAGGATCAACTGTGTGGATATTGATTGACATCACTAAGAATGGTGATAGAGTAACAGTGCTACAGAGAGTCACAGTGAGAGGGGGCCAAAATCTTCATGAAATGGAGAGTGTGATTCAGCGCTCTACATACAACTATGACCAAGAGGGTGGCAGATGGTATAATCTGATGGCATGGGCTTCAAAACTGGGTTTTCCTAAGGAAGAATGATAAAGAATGATCTAGAAATGACTTTGAGGTACAGACAGATCACCTACCTCAACTCTAGGTGCAGTAGTACCAAGGATGTGGGTGAGAAAAACGCAACTTTTAAGGAATTCAAGGGAAGTAATGTCTTCAGGGGAGACCCAGGTTTCAGTTAGAGCGGAAAGGTGAAAGGAGTCTTCAGAATCACTTCCCAAAGACAGAGTTGAAACGCATAACGTTTTTAATTCTTCCTCCAACAATTAATTGTGGCAAGTAATTCTGCCTAGCTGCTGGTACAATTGGCTTCCATTATAATTGACATGAAATGTTAGTAAGTTTAGCTCCAAAATTCTGTAAGAGTGCTTTCAAACTTCTGATTTCTGAATTTATTCTATCTTCTCTGATGTTCTCCAAAACTCCATAATCATTGATTATGTTCAGGGCTTCTGTTAACACATGTTGCCCTTTTGTGCTTTAGGTCAAGTTCTCAGCCAACGTGTTGGAGCATCACAGAAAGCAGCACCCTTCTTCTACGTTCGCACAAATTCCAATCACCCCTAAGCTGGATGCCCTTGAGCAGGGCACAGTTTATACATTTGTACATTTGGCCATATTTTCTTTTATAACACTGCCAATCCTTTTCAAATGCTCTAGCTTAATCTTTTAATTTGCTTTGCATGCCATCTCCTCATTATTCTTAAAATGCTGGGTTTCTATTCTAGTAGCAGTGCCATGCTGAGCCATATTGGAGCCTGAGGCAAAAGGAACTAATCAGTAATATTGATTCCATCTTTATTTAAAATTTTTGTGTTTTCACAAACATGGATATTTTGGATTAATTTCAATTTTTTAAAAAAAATATTACCCTAAAATATTATTTATCTTCATTACTGAGTATTTTGGCACATTCTTAAATTTTGTGACTGAGATGAGTGCCTCACATGCCTTACCTTAATCCTGGCCCTGTCTAGTGAATTATACTGGAAATTACTGAGTAGATGGTCAGAGACTTGAGAGAATTTGTAGGAAAATAAAGCCAACATGAACTCAAGGTAAGGTTATAAATTTTGCCTAAAATTAGAGGATTAGAAGACACAAGCGAATAGAGTTTTTAGTAAAGGTTTTTAGTCGGGTAGTTTTGGAGTCAGTATCTTACTTTGACCAATGTATATGTAGATACAGTTGCTATTACAATATTATAGCTTCTAATGCATGAAACAAAGTGAAAAATACGCTAGCTACTCACTCGAGAAGAAGCGCTTCAACTCCTGGTTTAAAGCTTGTAGAATTTAAAAAAAGTCCCATAATGGCCAGGGTAAATATTCCAGACATTCCAACTAGCTCACCTATTTTTTAAAAGAATTAAATATAAAGTATTAATTTAACATCAACAGTGGCACAAATTTTGCCCGAGATGAAAATATCAGATATCTCGATAGTATAGTAACTTTATAGAGAGGATACCCTACTTGGTTTCAACTGGATTATATTGCAGATTATTACCACCACCTTGTCCTTCTTCCTCCTCAGATTCACATCCAACTGTGTTGTCAAATCTATACTGAACATCCTTGCATTGCTTTGGCTTCAGATCATTGCCAACAATATGAAGCTCACAAAACTCTTCATGTGCCCCACTGCGGCTTGAGCACCCTCTATAGGTCTAATTTTTTCAGAGGGGCTATGGAGGAATGAAATGGAAGTGAGCCAGTGAGTTCTTTGTGGACTAGCCCACTTCATATGCTTTCTTCTTAGGAGACAATGGGAGATAGAAATGGTTTGATTTTGTGGCAGGACTAAGGGAGTCGATCCAGCAGAAACCTCATATGGCTATACTTCTCCAGCTTAATATTGTTTTGGTACATTTACTGTGTGGGACTGCAAAGCATAAAAAATTGGAATATTCTTAAAAGTAGTAGTATTAGAGTTATATTCCCCCTTGCTTATGAAAGTAGTATATTACCACTGTAAAAAATTCAAATAATATGGTACAGTATAAAGATTATATATATATTTTTTTTAAAAAAAGAGGACCCATAATTCAACTACCAAGACTTCAAGTACAGACCATCCCTAACTTAAGAAGTTTCGACTTGCAATTTTTCAGCCTTACAGTCGTGCAAAAGCAGTGTGCATCCAGTAGAAACAGTACTTAGAATTTTGAGTATTGATCTTTTCTAAGGTTAGCAATTTGTGGTAAGAGCCTCTCGTGATGCTGGGCAGTGACAGTGAGCTGCACCTCCTGGTCAGCCAGGCCATCGTGAGGGTGAACAACCGATATGCTTACAACCATTCTGCACCAACACAACCACTCTGTTTCTCACATTCAGTACAGCACTCAATAAGTTACATGAGATATCCAACTCTTTATCATAAAATAGGCTTTGTGTGAGATGATTTTCCTAACTGTAGGCCAATGTAAGTATTCTGAGCATGTTTAAAGTAGATTGGGCTAAGCTATGATGTTCGGTAGGTGAGGTGTACTAAATGCATTTTTGACTTATATTTTCAACTTACAATGGTGTATTGAGATATAACCCCATTGTAAGTCAAGGAAGATAATTATAATTTTAAAGAAAATTTATATTAGAATTTCTAAAATGGAGAGGACTGTATTTGTTTAGAAGAAATAAGTTGATAAGTTAGTTGAGAATAGAGAATGAGACCCAAAGGGCAGCATTAAGCATTAAAGGATACCTGCTGAATTTCTATACTGGACACAAGTGATAAGAATTAAGCAGGAAACATGGAAAAGTGAGGAATTAAAGGGAGCTATCACATCTCATAGAGCCATGAATTACATAATGTAACTTCCCTTGTGAGCTCCCTTGTCCCCATCTTCAGTAAAATTTACTAAGAACCAAAACTTCTCTATATTTAAAAGGAAGTAGCATGGGGTGCTTGGGTGGCTCAGTCGTTAAGCATCTGCCTTCGGCGCGGGTCGTGATCTCAGGGTCCTGGGATCGAGTTCCACGTCGGGCTCCCTGCTTGGCGGGAAGCCTGCTTCTCCCTCTCCCACTCCCCCTGCTTGTGTTCCCTCTCTCACTGTGTCTCTCTCTGTCAAATAAATAAATAAAATCTTAAAAAAAATAAAAAAGGAAGTAGCAGAGATCATGAGAAACTAAACTCCAGAAATTTTCAGGAATCATGAAATCCTTGGGTGCTCGTAGGCTATAGAATTGGGAATTTAAGATAATTGGATCGAGAGCTTTAAGAGGAGTGGAGTACCCAGTGAATACTCATGATGGCATATATACACGACATGCATGCACACGAAGTCATACATTTAAAAAAAGCTATAATGAGATTATACAGTAATAGTGTTCTGTAATAAGCTGCTTTTTTCACTTATTGTTTAGCAGACATTGTTCTAGTTAATAAATAAAAATTAAAAATTTTTGTTTTAATAGTAAAAGAATATTGTGGACATGCCACTTTTTATCATATTGCCGTATTTATCAATTGCCAGGCATATTTGGATCAGTTCTTTGCCCCTCCATTTTTTGGCTTACTTTACATTACTTTATTGCAACAGTTGTGTTTTAATTACTGGTGGCTTGTTAAATGTTTAATACCTACCTAGGAGAGAAAGTTCTTGATTTTTCTTAAAGTTATCTTGTCTGTTTTCACAATCAGTATTTCCAGATGATATTTTAAATTGGTCGGTAAAATTTCAACCTCCCCAGTTGCTATCATTGTTTGATTCAGATTGTGATACATTTTAATTTTGTAAAGTTAGTATCCTTATCACATTACTGAGTCTTCCCTTCCAGAGATGGAAAATTACAAGTTTTATATTCTTCATTTTAATCCTGGCTAGAAATGGTACCTAAGCCAGAAACTAACACTTTGTTTAGTTAGTTTTGAATTATAAAATAAGAGGGAAGTGTGGACATAGGCACTTTGAGGACATCAAGTCCTGGACTAGTCATAGTCATTTATTAGGTAGTAGTGAAACTTGGAAAATATTTGTGGTGAATATCTTGAAGATACTAATAATATAAACATTAAGCCAGGTCAGAGTGAAAGTCTTTTTACATTAGATTTATATTTACTCTGTACCTCATTTTCATGAAATTCTGCTTTAGAAGTTTTCTTTCTAAAATGTTTATAGAGGGGCGCCTGGGTGGCTCAGTCAGTTAAGCGTCTGCCTTCGGCTCAGGTCCTGATCCCAGGGTCCTGGGATCGAGCCCCGCATCGGGCTGCCTGCTCAGCGGGAAGCCTGCTTCTCCCTCTCCCACTCCCCCTCCTTGTGTTCCTGCTCTCGCTGTGTCTCCCTCTGTCAAATAAATAAATAAAATATTTAAATAAAATAAAATAAAATGTTTATAGAGACATTTTAACTCTAAAAGTTTAAAATTATTTTGGGGGGTATAACCCTTAATCTTGAGGCTATGTTCACTTACTAAATAATGTTAGAGGGAATTATATTTGCTAGGATATATTTTTTGTAGAAATTTAGGTATCCACAGTTAAAGTAGTATGCAATGAATGTATCTGTACTGACCGTTCTCTTGCTGTCTATTAATTAATTAACTTGATTCTGTAAACTCACTTGACTTTAACTGACTTTAATCTACTGATTAATTAGGAAGCCTCAAGATCCTCCATTCGGCCTTTCCTTCCTCAGACATGAAAATAATGAATCTTGTTACTCTAGCATTTCTAAAAAGATTTTCTCTGTCTTGATTTATTCAAATTTTATATTTCTCAGTAAACTTACATAGTTCTCCATGTTAGGCTCAAACTTCTTGTTCAGTTTATTCCTTTATATTTTGTAATGTTTTGTCAATGTAAAGAGAATCAAATTTTCATTATATTTTCTAACTAGCTACTGCTGGCTTATAAGAACACTATTTTTTTCTGTATTTATCTTATATCAAGCTATTAAAAAGCCTTTTGGGCTTAGTTTATTAGTTAATGTTTTTGGGTTTTCTATGTAATCTAAAATGTTGTCACTAATATAATTTTCTCTTTCAAAATTATGGATAAATGTCTTCCTTCCTCTCTTTTCTTTTCCTTCCTTCCTTCCTTTCTTTTTTTCTTTCTTTCTTTCTTTTTCTTTCTTTTTCTTTCTTTCTTTCTTTCTTTCTTTCTTTCTTTCTTTCTTTCTTTCTTTCTTTCTTTCTTTCTTTCTTTCTTTCTTTTTTTCTTTCTTTCTTTCTTCCTTCCTTCCTTCCTTCCTTCCTTCCTTTCTTCCTTCCTTTCTTTCTTTCTTTCTTTCTTTCTTTCTTTCTTTCTTTCTTTCCTTCTTTCTTTTTCTTATTGCCTTAGCTAAAGCTTCCAGAGAAATCACGGATATGAGAAAAGGCAACATTGGCTTGCTCTTAAATGTAAATGGAAGGGCATAGTATAAGTTTGTAACTAGGTAACTAGGTATCATTTACTGCACATGCTAACTCCAAGTCATTTACAGGGCTGTCTTGAATGACATTCTGGGGCTGCACTAGAGAATAATAATATGGTGAATTATTAATATCTGCCATTCTTCTGTGAGGAAGAAGTGGTGGCAAATGGATTAACATTGATAGATTTTCTAATATTTAGTCTTAATCTGTAACTTCTATTTTGATTTCCTTTTTGAGCTAAAATTTATCAAGAAAAGCATATTTAATTTCAGGCTATTAGAATGATTATTTTTAAAGGCCCTCCTTTTGTAATTAGTAAGTTGTGAATGCATTGTGATTGAACAGTGTTTCAGATTTTATTAAAATGCTCTTCAAGTCTAGTTCATTTCTGTAAATGGTCTACAAGTATGTGTAAAGGATATGCATTCTGTTTGGGGAGATAAAACTTTATATCCTGTAAACCAAGCATTTAAGTTTTTATTTATATCTTTTTATAGCCATCATTTTTTGTCTGACTGGTTATGAAATTATCTGGGAAAGGCATGCTAAAGTATCTCATTGTAATTATGATTTTGCCAAATTCTTTTGGCTTTTGTAATGGTATTTGCTTTATATATCTTGAGACATTGATTTCTGTTGTATAGATATAATATTTTCATCTCTTTGATAGGTTATTTTAACAAAAATATTCCTCGTAGACAAGTTGAATTTTTTTTGTTGTTGTTTACAAACTTTGCCTGGTATGCATTTTCCCAAATCTCTGTTTTGCATTTTTCTATCACTTAGTTTTAGGCATAAGCCCCAGACTTACAAATCAAAAAGATGAGGTACAGAATTGAAAAGCTGAGGCTTATGTGATTGACATCATCTCCAAAAACAGTAGACATCCACAGTTGAATCAGTTTTGAACTTAGAATTCCAAACAAGAAACTGGCTAGAAAATAAGACCAAATTTCAAGCAGGATGTCAAAGGCTGCAAGAAAGGGGAGTAAACAGAAAATAGTTAATAGAACTTACTTGATCTTAATTTTAAGTGATACTCTGGGTCAACTTTTCTTTTTGTCCTTATCTTTAAAAATAGCTCATCGCTATTTGTATGTATGGTATTTTCTTATTCCTAAATTGAAACAGTTTCTATTCAAATGCTGAAAGCCATATAGAAGTTTGCAAAATTTAGTCAGTTTGGTTTAAGAGCTTTTTTTCAGTGCCCATTAAGAAACACACATGTATTCAGTGCCATACAATGCAATAAATTTTGGAGATGCAGTTGAGTAAGAAGTAGAAAGTCCCCAAACTCTTGGAACTTACATTTTATATCTATCAAGGTACATACAGGAAATACAGAAAAAGGAATGCCTCTGGGTCCCAGCGGAGTGAATCTCCTGCATTGTTTTGGCTTGCCAAACTAACTGATTGGTTTCTCTAGGTCACACCTGCTCTAGGCATGGAGTTAAGCCATAATGGTAATCTGGGGAGTCTAGCACCTTCTGCAACTGAAACAGAGCAGAGGTAGACTCTGATTTCAGAAGGAGGTAGGGAACTGGAGTCAGAAGACCCATTTGAAAGCTGCTTTCTTTTTAAGAAAAAAAAATAATTTCTAATCAGTAAAATGTTTACTGAATGGAATTATTAGGCCAAGAAAAAACAAATCCATCATTTCTTACAGTGTTTTTAAACTCTTAACATGCAAGTTGGAAAGGACAAACCTGTGAGTGCAGTAACTCTTCTTAGTTTTCCCCTTTATGAAATATGTGCTAACTTCAAAGATGGAGCAACATTATTTAAATAATTACATGAGTTTTAAAAATAATTATTATGAAAATTATTGATTCACTATTATGTCAATTGATATAAATGAAATATCAGTAAATCTTATTAAGCATCTTTTTTTTTCTTAAAGGAAATTTTTCTTTCAAATCTATTAAAAATTCAGAGAAATCTCTCGTGGCTGAGGAAATAAGTTCACAGTTCTCTTCATCCTTCAGCAGAGTTTTTATTATTGTAGTTGTTACTGTTATTATTTACATAGAATGATTATTTATGGTTATTACTCCTCTGAAACTTAAACACAAAATCCTGTTCCATTAATTTTATCAAAATTATGAAGCAAGCTCTGTGAAAGCAAGGACTATTATGTTCATGGTTGAAGCATGAGGCCTAGAATGGGAACTATCACATAGTACATATCAATAAATAATTGTTGTATAAATGAATGAATGAATTTCCATATCAGTACCCACCCCTCCCTTTTTTTTTGCTTGCCAGTGAGTATCAAGAAAGTTCTCTTGATTAGATTGTAGATATCAACTCTGATAAGGTTCCCTGAAATTATGTGGGCAATCTTTACGATCTTAAATGGAGCCTAGTAGAATACTGGACCAGGCTGGAGGCTGGGCATGGATCTGTCCAATCAGCATGCATGACTATAGCTCTTTGTGTTTTTCAGTTTTCTGAGACAGTGGTCCTTGAGTTTTTAAGAGGCTTCTGAATATAGACATCTCCTTGTTGCTCACCTTCATCATCTTCAAGAAGGCCCTATCTGCAGGAAGTTGTATGGTGAAAGCTCTCTGAGTGACATAATATCATAAGCATAACTTATGATAAAATATAAAATCCATTTCAGTTTTTAGAAAATATAGGATTCTGGTTTTAAGAAATCTAGAAAAAGAATAAGTCCTTACCTAAAGAATGGTTCACCTTTTTTTGCAGGCTGACATTAATATCCTCAATACCAGTGAATAAAATCAAAGACATTATAGAGGTCATCAGACTTTCTCCATTAATTAAATTGATGAGGCTTCTAGAAAGACCTGTGGAAGAGAAAATATTTTGTTTAAGGTGGGAAAATCACTACTAAAGAGTAAAATTTTATTATCAAGTAGGAATATATTCTTAGCTATAGATTTATATCACATACTTTGCCCATGTACTTAAATAAACTTTAGTCATGTTTGAAAACTCCCTTCAAAGAAATTTAATTATGTATCAACTGCAAGTTAAGTCTAGACTTCCATAATTAGGAACTAAATTAATTGGGGTTGACCATGGTTTATGTAAGAAGGATGATCAGCTAGAGCTGTCATTCATTGTTTTAAAGCCCAGATGAAAACATGAAATTCACTATTTTTTTAAATTTGGTGATTTAGCCAATATCATGTATTTAAGGCAAGACAAAAAACAATGATGGAGGGATAAAGGAAATAAATAAGCCAAGCTTTATAACATGGTACCTAAGCAAAGTATTGGGGCAATTGTCAAGTTAATCTCTCTATGATTAGAAATTGTTTGACTTTCCTATACATTCCTTTCAAAGATTTTAGAAATCAAGCTCTATGAAATGGAGAGCACCTGGATATTATGTACTCCCATCCTAATTTCCCTCCATTTATGATGATAGTTTAGATATCTATCAATTGTCATTTTTCTCTATTAAATATTCTTATAGTGGCAAAAGTATAACTTTGAGCATTGTAATGATTTTCTAGATGGCCATAGGAAGGAAATGTTATTACATCACCCAACCACTTTATGATCACAATCTAACACAGTAAGTATGCTGTTGTAAGAGAAGAGAAGTCAAGGCATTCTATTCCTGTGGAAGCTCAAGTGCCTTGATGGTCCAATTCTTCACCTCTTTATGCATCCATGCCCTTTGCTGTAAAACTGCAATTTCTCTCACCTAAGAGATCCAGCCCGTTTTGTCATGAGACATGATGCAAGCAGAGGCTTAAGAAAGATTTTTGCTTCCTGTCTCTTGCATCTCTGCCACCATCATGATAGTGTTCCCCAGCTGCACTACTGGAAGATTGTGAGAAATGTGTGGAAGAAAGATGGATCTTCCCAGTTGAGGCCATCCTAGATCACTGAGCCCCCAGATGACCCTCTCACTTACTGTAGATTCATTAGTGAGCCCAGCCAAGATCAGCAGAGCTCAGCCATACCATCATAACTGCCAGACTCATGAGAAATAATAACTGTTGTTTTTAAGCCACTGTGTTTTTTCTTACTCAGTTGTTGGAACTCAGAGTTGTTCCCTCCTGAGAAAAACCTAACTGGTCCTGTTGTATACCTATTCCAATTTGGAAAATGAACTATAACAAATGTAAATATTTGAAAATAAACAACCGACATGGGGGCATACGAGGAGTCAACAGACCATCAAAAGCTCAAGACAATGTGAATATACTCATGTACTCATAAGCCTGGGCAGACTTTATGTGTGTGTGAAAGTAAAATAAAACAAATATAAAAATCTTGCTTTGAAAACTCAGGCAAAAATGTTACCAAGAGAAAAATACTTTAGTTTTCATTTTTATTTTTTTTAAATAGGCAAAATGAGGAGGAAATCAAAATTCCAAAAGTCATGGCAAGATGACTAAAATGTATGAGCATAACTTTGCAAGTTAACCCAAAGAAATTGCTTATCTTTTTTAAAAAGATTTATTTATTTATTTGAGAGAGAGTGAGAGCACGTGCATGTGGGGGCAGGGAAAGGGGCAGAGGAAGAGAGAGAGAGAAACTCAAGCTGACTCCATGCCAAGCATGGAGCCAGATGTAGGCTCAATCTCACAACCCTGAGACCAGGACCGGCGTGAAAACCAAGAGTTGGGTGCTTAACCGACTGCGCCACCGAGGCACAGTGAAATTATTTAAATTATTAAATTCAACAATGACAGGCCAGGATAATCAGTGGAATACTAACTAGATTACAAGATTATAAAGTTAAGAATGTAATGCTCTCAGGTAACATAGAACTTTGCCAAATCTTTTGAGTAGAAAGGGGGCTGGCACTGACAGAGTCCGCATAGAGGCAGGGTTGGGTGACAGATGTTGGCACTTCCTTCTTCTAAAGTCTTACCTCACAATCTTAATCTCTTTGTTTTGAAGAGTTGGCTTTCCTTTATTCATAGAGGCACATTGACGTGTCTCCTCTATTCTGTTTCTACTTGCCTCAAGTAACTTTTTCCCCTGTAACTGGCTATAAAATGGAAAGTGCGTGTGTGTTTGTTTGTGTGTGCACATGCACACATGCCATATTAAAATTCTATTTCAGAACAAATGTTGTAATTCTTGTTACTAAAAAGTGACTGGAGGAAAACAAATTAGGTTATCGTTTTTCTTGAATGAGGCTCTTAGATTTGTGTGTTTGTGGGGGGGGGGGTTGTGTTGACTTGGTATTTTATTTTTAAATATAGATTTATTTCTCCTAAAATAGTACACACTGAAAACATTGTATGATTAATGACTTTATTGTTTTTGACTTTTCAAGTTTTTGGTCCTAATGGTGACGATGACTCCAAAGGCATTTTTTTAAATTTTTTTTTTTTACAAATGGCATTATCCTAATGACAGTATTGTCAAAGGAAAAGGGGTATTGGGCAATGGAAATGTCACCACAATGTATTTGCAAATTGTTCGCTCCTGGAACTGTTGGCTCAAAGTAGAAGCATGTATAAGGTCAAGGATTACACATAATCCCATTTTATTTCACAATTGGATGAAATATATATATGTTAAGTAAGCCCATTACTGGCATTTCATTTTGTTCTAAGCATCACTATCCCGAATCTCCGTGCTCAATCCCCAATGTCCCAGAACCCTATTTCACATAGTGAAAACCTACAGTGAACAAAAGATCTTAAAACTAGATATATTAAGTACAGAACATGATATTTTAAATATAGAAAAAGAAAAAAATATACCTACCAAGGTCTCTTATAGCAGCCGCCGTCAGCATGGGATCTGAACTCACAAGGATAGTTGAAAATAATAACCATGGAGTGGTTTTCAAAAATAATTTATTCACAGATGCCAGATACCAAAGAATTAATATATAATTCATCAAAAAGCCAGGAATTGAAATTAAAAGTACCTGCAAAGACATTTTATGGATAGAAAAATCAGATTGCCTTTGTATCCTATTTTAAAAAGCAGATTATCAGGATTATTGGAGATACAGAATCACACTAATTCCATCAAAGGGAAATTTTAAGTTACCTTCTTTAACAAATATGTGCCTGCAACTCTGGAAATAGGGGGCAAATGTTGCAACGAGATACTTAGGACCTAGGACATACCAGTTGTAGGAAATACCATATTGTAATTAAAAGGGAACCCTTAATTTTCTTGATAAGGCTGTTGAATATAGATATGTATGTGTAAAGGTGTATGCACACACACCATATATACACACGCGTATATATACACATTTAAGTATGCATTGGACTGAAACATAGGCTATTAACATAGAAAGAAAGAACACAAGTTAGAAAGAAGTGACCAAAGAGGGAAAGAAGGAGAAAATAAGATAATACAAAGAATGTAAAGAAATGGCAGAGCACTTTAGAAAAGATGGGAAGAAAATTTCTGTTATTCTAGACCTGGAACCTGGCCTTCTGCTTTCCCACCATTGCCTTCTGCTTCCTCTTATTACACCAATGGCAGCTATGTAGCAAGATTTCATTCCCAAATGGGCTTAGAAAATGTGATGTGCCTGAAGCTACCTATAAGAATTCAGAAATGCATCCCCATGTTCATTGCAGCATTATTTACAATACAGTAATGTAAATTTACATTATTTACAATAGCTATATACAATAATAAGACATGGAAGCAACCTAAGTGTCCATCGATAGATGGAGTTGATAAAGAATATGTATTATATATAATAGAATATTATTCAACCATAAAAGAGAAGGAAATCTTGCCATTTGTGACAACATGGATGAAACCTGAAGGCATTACGCTGCGTGAAATAAGTCAGATAGAAAAAGAGAAATACGGTATGATCTCACTTATATGTGGACTCTTAAAAAAAGCTGAGCTCATAGACACAGAGAATAGATGGCGATTGTCAGAAGTTGGGGGTGGTGCAGGAGTTTGGTGAAAGGGGTGAAACATTATTACATGTTTATTCACCATTAGCTAGGCAATGAGGCATTGCGATAGGACCTAGAGAGGTGAAGAGGGTCAAAGGGTACAAACTTCCAGTTCTAAACAAATCGTGGGGATGCAATGTATAGCATGCTGACTATAGTTAATAATACTGTACTGTATATTTAAAAGTTGCTAAGAGAGTAGGTATTAAAAGTTATAAGAAAAAATTTGTAACTATGTGGTGATGGATGTTAATTAGACTTATTTTGGTGGTCATTTCAAAACATATATAAGTACTGAATCATTATGTTGTATATACACCCGAAACTAATATAATGTTGTATGTCAATTATACCTCAATTTAAAAATAAAATAAAAATGAAAATGAAAAATTATAAAAATTTCATGAAGATGTTGACAAATGCTCTTACTACCAATATTAAATAAAAACAGCAATATATATGTATACGCGCATATAGGATTCTTGTGACTAAATCTTATCATACATCCTTAATTATGTCTTTAGAATTTCAATAAGTAATATTAAAGACATGCATCATTTTAGGGTTTTCCCCAGAGATTGCCAAACTGCCCTCCAGAAAGGTTTACCAACAAACACAGCCACCAACAGTGTACCAATCAATTCCGTTTAAGACGATTCTCCAGAGAAGTAAAATCAAATGACACCCCCAGTTTCCTGTCTCAGTTTTTGCTACATCAGGAAAGTCATGCATTTTCTAATGAAAAAGCACAGGCTCTCAATCCTTTGTTTATTACATGTTTATTTACCACCTGCTAGGCAATGAGGCATTGCCGTAGGACCTACAGAGGCAAAACCAAAGATGGTTAAAAAAAAAAAAAGAATTCAGAAGAACTAAAATATTAAAAGCTATCTTCCTTCTGATTACTTTGTTCTTCATTTGTATGGGGACAGTCATGCATGATGAATTGGGGAATAAACACTGGACTCTAATTCAGGAGGCTGGGGTGCTAGTGCTAAGGGATTTGTTTAAGTCACTTAATCATACATCTCTTGCTGAATCTTAGAAGTGACAGAACAATGATGGAGTGATTATATGGCCCTGTTGAGCTCTGGAGCTCCTGAGAGGGAGTCTTTGGTGGATAAACCTTGGTGACAACATTAGGACAGTGGGAGAAAATCAATGCCTCCTACATAATTTACCTCTAGGATGGCTGGGTTCTCACTGCAAGGTTTTGATGGTCTGGAGAGTTGTATTACTAACTCCTGTTCAAAGGAAAAATTAGGATGAGGCTCTGAGACAAGAAGACTGAGGGTCGGGAGGCCCAAATCCTTGTTCTCCCACCCATAGTTGTCAACACCCTAATAAGTCACAAAGCATATTGTTTGTAAAAGTTGTTGCAGTAATTCTGTTCTCTGAATTCACACCACTGGAAAGTTATCTTCAGCACTGACTTGGTTAGTCATGTCATTCTTCGCTTTGGCTGAAAGAAGCAAGAGCAAACACGATGAAGGTACAGGCCTAAAAATCATTGGCAAATTGGAGCTTGCCCTCTTCTGTTGATGTCTGAGACTCTGCAGCCGTCATGGGAAGAAGTCTGGAATAAACTTCTAGATCATGGTAGTGACTCCCATTGCCTACAGCCAACGCTAACAGTAACAACCAACAGACACGTGCATGGGGCCATCCAGCTCATCCCACCTCGGCTGACCCCACAGTTGTACAGAAATGCAAGAGACGGCTCAGCAGAGATCACCCAAACCAGCCCGAAGTACTTTTTGTTTTTGTTTTTGTTTTTTTTTGTTATGTTATGTTGATCACCATACATTACATCATTAATTTTTGATGTAGTGTTCCATGATTCATTATTTGCGTATAACACCCAGTGCTCCATGCAGAATGTGCCCTCTTTAATACCCATCAGGCTTTTATATCTCTATTCTGTTCAATTTCTTTCTTTCTTTCTTTCTTTTTTTTTTGGTCACTTGTCTGAACTCCCATTTGCCTAGACTCAAAATAAAGTAAATTATTTTAATAGTTTTGTTTCTAATGTAGTTTAGGTAATAATCTTATATTTATAAAGCTATTTTAATTACTTTGAAAGAAATGTATACCTTGCTTAAGATTTGGAGTATTTTTTCCTTGAGGTCTTTCCTTGATGGGGTTCAAATAGCACACGATGAGAAAAAAAATCATAATAGTTGGTGAATTAGAATTATAGCTGTTTCTGTGAGTATTCTCTGTTTTTGTTCATGTGCATATGGGAAGTTTTAGAAGGTGGGTATTTAAAACACGGCTTTTATGCAAAATAATCAAACAACTGGATCAAATCTATTTCATAATAGCTCTCTAATAGCATCTCAGAGTTAAAATTATAACTGGCATTAAGCTCTGCCAGCCAGATTTTCAGAATTACTTTTTTTCTCCGTAAGTTTTTTTTTTTTTTCCTGAGCCTTCAATACGCTGGGCGATTGTTAAGATATGGCTTATTCACTAAAATATAAAGCTGGGGGCGCCTGGGTGGCTCAGTCGTTAAGTATCTGACTTCAGCTCAGGTCATGATCCCAGGGTCTTGGGATCGAGCCCCGCATTGGGCTCCCTGCTCGGTGGGAAGCCTGCTTCTCCCTCTCCTACTCCCCCTGCTTGTGTTCCTGCTCTCACTATCTCTCTCTCTGTTAAATAAATAAATAAAATCTTTAAAAAATAAAAAAATAAAAAATAAAATATAAGGCTGAATTTTTTTCTCCTGCACCTTATACTTTTTCTTTGTCTTCTTTGTTTTCTAATTTAAAGCAAAGTTTTAAAAAATCTGGACATAGATAACATATAGTAGTTCATGAGTGAATGATATTATCACAAAGAGAACTTCTTACCTGCCAAAATAATTTCTGCAGCATGTAAACATCCATGTCAAATGCAACATTAAAGATAATTATTGGTGTAAATAGATAAAAAAATACTTTTGGACTCATCCATTGTATGGCATCTGCATATATTTGGACCTAATAATATAAAAATATGTCATTTTTTCATTTATCCATCCTTCTATTAGCATCGATTGCATGCCAGCCACTCCTATCTCTAGCGAAAGAGAGAAAGATATATCACAATGTAATAGGTGTTCCAATCTTAACTCTATTGATTTTCATCATTTTCTTTCCTTTTTTTTTAAGATTTATTTATTTATTTTGGGGAAGGAGAGGGAGAGAGAGTCTTAAGCAGACTCCCCGCTGGGCACAGAGCCCATGTGGGGCTCGATCTCACCACCCTGAGATCATGACCTGAGCCGAAACCAAGAGTTGGATGCTTAACTGACTGCGCCACCCGGGAGCCCCAGATTTTCATAATTTTCCATCAGATTGTTACCAGTTACAGTGGAAAGTTAATGCATATCTCCATGCCCATTTTATTTTTTAAACAACGGGTATAGAAAGTACATTGATATGGGTACAAGAGAATATGAAGAAGATTTTCTGGCATAAAAGAGGAAGACAGGTTTCAGGTAGATAGATTATCATGCACAACATCCACAAAAAAGTAAACAATCATATCAAGTTTCAGAAACTACAAATAATTAACCATGGCTTACACAGAAGATGGATGTGGAAGAATAGCAGGAATAAAAACTGGGAAGTTAATGCTGTGAATGAGATAACTAATTAATGGTGTTTATCACAAAAATATTTAGTTGATATTTGTAAATCCTGTTATGGGCATCCACTCAACATTCTGTTCATTATGGAAACACTGATTGCCCGCTGTGTTAGGTGGTATCTTTGCTTTGGGGGGATGAGTCTCCATGAGTCTCTTGTGTTTCTCTACATCTTATGAGTGGAGGCATTGATTGCTTTTCTTCCAGACTATCTTTCAAAAATATTTGTATGGCTAACAGCTTTGGAAGACAGAGCCAAGTGCCCCCCTTTAGAGCAAAGAGCTGGTGTACTATACGGTAACAAGGACAGTGTCTCCTTCCAGGGCAAAAGTCAGGTGAGCTTACTGCCCATCACAAAATATTCAAGTTCTCTAAACTCAGGTTTCTTCTCCTGTAATGCAATCCATTGTGCATGCAGGTTTCACCGGGCCCTCTTTGCTTCTCCCTGTGGGTATTGGGGCTCATGGAACAGGCACAAGAAGATGCTGATACTCCGGCTTCTGCTATCGCTGTGAGCACTAAAGTCCTTTTCTTGGGCCTAGGAGTCCCATGTCTTTTGCCAAGACCATGAAACTGTGGCAGGCTAACTTATTACTTGCAAATAGAGTAAATCTTAGACCCTTCACAGTTCTTGACCTCTGTTCTCTTCTTTTAAAAGGTTATTGACAAATAGAAAAATTAAGTTTATAGACGTACTTAAAATTGCATATAAGTCAAAACTGTACAGTTACAAAACCTATTGATGACAAATGAAGTAATAATCTGGGTCTTATATGGATACATGTCTTCCATGATGTTCGTTAATAGCACTGGTTACATTTGTTTGGGAAAGCCAATCGTTTTCATACATGTTCTCATTCACACTCTGATTGACTAGATCAGGTGTTGGCGAACTATGGCCCAAGGCCACATCTGACCCAAGGCCTGTTTTTGGAAATAAAGTCTTACTAGAACACAGCCATGCCAGCTCACTTACATATTGCCTGTGGTCGCTTCTGAACGATAATGGCAGAGTTGAGTAATTGTGACAGAGCTCACGTGGCCTGTATAACTTAAAATATTTACTATATGGCCTTTTATGGAAAAATTTGCTGCCAACCCCGGGGCTAGAGAACTATCTAATGTGTCAATGATACATTCTACATCCCTTACAGCAAGATGTACGCCTCTACCTGACTCCAGTTGTTCTCAACTATTTATAACACTGTAGCTGCCTGGACTACATCTGCAGTTTGCCTTCCTCCTCACGTCCAGCTCCAGGTAAGAGGTTCAACTTCTGTTCCTTGAGATCTTATAAGCCACACACACTTAAAGTTTAGCCTCTATTCTAATGGAAACCCTGTAAAACATTCCTAACTGAGGCAATAGATTGGTTCAATGTCAGAATTCTCTTGCTACTAGAGTCCTATACCAGCAGCTTAGGGTCTCTGGGCTTCTATATTATTAACCAAGTCCAGTCAGTTAAGCATCTGCCTTCAGCTCAGGTCATGATCCCAGGGTCCTGGGATCAAGTTCCGCATCAGGCTCCTTGCTCAGTGGGGAGCCTGCTTCTCCCTCTGCCTGCTGCTCCCCACTCCCCCTTGCTTGTGCTCATTCTCTCTCTCTCTGACAAATGAATAAATAAAATCTTTAAAGAAAAAACAGACCAATTCTTGTCTAAGCTTTTGAATTCTGCTTAAACTCTCATTAGCTGCTCACACTCTCAGTAGGTGTATGTGAACTCATTCTCTGAGTTGCCTACCTCCTTTCAGACGGAGGCTCTGTTTTGACTACATTTGGCTGGATCTCAGCTCTGTCACCCCTGGTTCCTTTTTTCACACATCTGATCTGATGTCATCCATATCACAAGCATCCATCGACTGGCAGAGCAGTGAACTGGCAAGTATTTTTGCAAGTTTCCTTAAGCCATCTTTGTATTTGTATGAATTTGAGATATAGTACAAAATATTCATATTTACTATACACACCTGCTCAGATGTAAAACTTAATATTTCAAAACTGCATCCAATTAAAAATAATATCACAGGGAGAGGAATTGGAAAGTCTTTTAAGTGTAGATTCAAAAATGCTGCAAAAAAATACATCTTTACTGAAAGGCAGTGAGATATCACATTTATGGAACTTTAATTTGATACGCTTTCTTAATACCGAGGACAATGAAATACTGTTTCACTTTTCACTTACTTAATTCCTGTAATTGAAAACCTCTCTCATACTTAAGCACACTGAATCAGTATAATTCTTAATCTGCTAGATTCTGTATTTACCTCTTCTATGAAGTATCTCATTTCCTTAGAATCTTTAGTAAATACTGCTAGAAGTCATTGGCTCTTGGGTTATTACTAAAATATTTATAGCAATTTTTTGGTACATGCTATAATCAGATATTAGTTTCTTTAGCAATCTTGCAATAAGAGGTTAATAAATAATGAAACTTTAATGAAATCTCCTGGCTGCTTCCCAAAATAACAATGAGGAACTAGGTATAAGAATTTGCCCAATGAGAAAAACTAGCTTCCCATTACTGCTTACCTACTACACATTAGAAAACCTGTAATGAATTGTTATCGAAGTACAATAAGCCATATCACAGCATTTCCTTCAGCTTAATGTTTTCTGCTTCTTTGTAATATAATTTCTAATCAAAGAATGCAAAAAAAAAGGGCTTTCTTTTGATTTCTACAGTATTCTTTTCTTCTCATAGGAGTTAGGCATAATTTATTATTTGAACAAAACTTAGGGGACACCCTACGAAGTGGTTAAAAAGTAACTGGTCCACTCAAAAGACCCCACTCATTTTGAAAATTCTTTGTTCAAGTGAAGAAAGTGGTACACAAGTAGCTTTAATATATGAATGAAACTATAGTTTGTGATCATGCAGATAGCAATCAAAATCCCCCAACCCTTGATTTTTGGCTCATCTGCTTCAATTCTTCTCATCACTTAAATCTAACCATGACCTACCAAGTAAAAAGTGTGACTACTTTGAATCCAAAAGAGGATAAAGAATATGAATCAGTCTCTACATGTCTCTTTTCAGAGGCAGATTATCATTGGATTCATTTGGTTGATGATCTTAGGTTAAAAGTATGAATTTAGGAACAAAATTCTAACTTTCTATTACTGCTACTTTCCTCAGTTCTATATGGTGACATTTACAAGATATAGCCATAGAATAAACTCAAATAAAGAGAGTTACACCTACCTCCAACTGTGCAGATCAAGGACAATATTAGAATGATTTCAGGGAGATCATCAGAAGTAGTCATAAACGTACTTCTGAAAAATTCCAGCCATGTGCTAGAAAATCCTTTGCTAAGAACAGTGAAATTAGACAGACTCGAATTCAAATCCATTCTGTTGTTTCACACAGACCAGCTGAATTCAACTCTTAGAATTTAGCAAAACTCTCACAGGATCAAAGGATTGTAAAATTTGCCTTCTTTCTGACCTTCTAGTGCATTTCTTTAAAAAGAAAAAAAAAAAAAGAAGAAGAAGGAAGAAGCTCATATTTCTCCTTAATTATTTCTAGTGATATCTTAGGGTCCACCAAATTTAGGGAAGCCTCTGCCTTCTATGACGCTTACCATTTAAATGAGATAGAAAAGGTACAACCCCGAGTGACGGAGGCTAGCCAGTGTCACCCTGTGTTCGGCTGCTATGCCAAGCACTACGCAGCTGTTATTCGCCCTGCACCTACCCAACTGTCTGAAGGGAGTTTTCATCTAACCAGTCCCTGGGACCACAAACTGGTGTAGGTTAATTAGTTCTGGGGATGGACAACTGAGGGGTTTGCCCTCAACTTAGCTGAGCCTCTGGAAGCATCTTCTGGCAGCTATTCCAAAGTGGGAAATGGGATGGGGTCAGAATGTTCTGATCTCATTTGTTGCTCTCTCCAGACAGAAATTAATAGACCATGGTGCTATTCCATCGTAGCTTTCTTTTATCTCATTTGGGAGTGAGGAGCCAGATTTTCTCTAACTTTTGTATATCTACATAGTGACCAAGAATGTAAAAAAAATGTTGAAACCAAAAGGATTTAAAATAGGGGAGTTGTTACATGTTCTATCTCATGTGTCCTGGGATGTGTCTTGGTTTGAAGAAATAGGTCATAGCTACAGTCCGCTAATCTCATCTGCTTCCCGTGCTAAGGAGAGTTTTATATCGGGGTCCTAAAATTCATGCAGGGAATTCTTCCAATTGAATCTCATTAATAGTGACTTAGCATTTTCCAGTGTCCACTATTAGCATCTTCTCTGGCTGCCATGCTAAATCAATCGGTCATTACCAAACTTCCTCTCATAATCCAGCAATGTCTTTTTAAATTTCAAATTTTAATGTATTTTTAAATTTCAAATATTTATATTTTATTATATGCCCTTTTCTGAGTGTAAAAATAATATTTTGAAAGAGAAAATTAAATGAATACATGTTTATTGAACACTTTTGAAATAAATATGTAAACAAACATTCCAAAAAACAGGAAAAAAAGTCAACCAGTCATGCCATCTCATGGCTCTTGTGTGTTTTATTTATAGGGTTGGGCTCATCCTTACATAATTTTATTTTATGCTGCTTTCCACTGGATGTTCTATCACTAGCATCAAAGAACCTTGTAAACACCATTTATAAAGGTTGTAGTATATTAGCACCAATATAAAAGTGCTGACTGTGGTCAGACTGCCCGTAAGCAAAGGGCTGATGGGTTGCAGCTTGCAGGGTGAAAGACTCTGGGCAGCTTCCTTCACAGCTATTGGCCTCAGATTTCCATAGGTCGCTAGTCTGTGTCACTTATTCTCTCTGTGCTTATTATATTTATTTGGCATCACCTATGGTATCATAATGATACTGGTGCCTGGGTCCTATCCCCAGAGATTTCTATTTAAATCAGTCTGGCTTGCAGCATGGGCTCCACAAGCAATTTTAATGTGCAGCTAAAGTCAGCAACCACTGTGATTCACCCAATTCAAAGGCAAAATTGCTCCATTTTTAGTCTCAAATCCAGTTTCTTTTTATTATTCTTGAGTCAGGTTTTGTGAGAAAGAGTATCAACGCCCTTCAGGCAAAGACCACCAGAAACACATCTGAGGTTGAGAAGTTGGGTTCATCGTTTGTCACAGTAAGGGAGAACATTCACCCTGGGGAACTGTGGGGTGTCTCAGGAACAGGATGTTGAAATTATTGTGGATCTGGGCTCTGGCTGGGTAATTCTAGACAAGGTTAGTAACAGGATGTTGAAATTATTGTGGATCTGGGCTCTGGCTGGGTAATTCTAGACAAGGTTAGTAACAGGATGTTGAAATTATTGTGGATCTGGGCTCTGGCTGGGTGATTCTGGAGAAGGTCCAGAAGAGCAAGGGTTTACTATAGATTGGTGCTGTCAGAAAGCAAGGATAATTCTGTGGCTGGGTATCTTAACATATCTACAGGGAGGGCAGCCTGGAACAAGGATAAAGCTGTCAGGGGTAAAGAAGCAGCAATCACTCATTTTAGCCAAGAGAGGGGATGTTTGGTATCTATGGGTTGCCTGGTGACTTTCTGTTTCACTTTTATGGTTTCGAGTGACTTCATCTGATGTTGATGTTCTGTGAGATTGTGTCCAACAGGAGAATAATATGGACTACATACGAGCAACAGGCTGGCTGGTGATGACACGGAGTGACACCTAGCTTTGAGTGTCAGACCAGTTCCCTGATGGCAGGGGCTTTTTTTGTGTTTGTCCGGTTTTTGTTTTTCCTCAAAGGATTTCCAAATTCCTTCACTTTACTTTAACATGTCAAGAGCTGAAGGTAGACCCGGGGATCCTGATAGCCATATAAGTGATGGAGCAGAGCGAGCTTGGCCATCCCTCTAAGACAGAGATTCTCAACCTTGGGTCCGCGTTGGAATCACTTAGAGTTTTTAAAAATACAGAGGTGGGGGTGGCTGTCTGGCTCAGTCGGTAGGGCATGGGACTCTTGGTCTCAGGGTTGTAAGTTTGAGCCCCATGTTGGGTGTAGAGATTACTTAAAAATAGAATTAAAAAAAAAAAAATACAGATGTATGGGTGGCACCCCCAGAGGTTAATTTAATTGGTTTGAGGTCTAGCCTGGGTATTGGGAACTTTAAAAGCTTCCCAGTGATTCTAATGAGCAGCCATTATTCAGAAGCCCTGCCCTAGGAGAGGTCCGTGCCTTTAGGGAACAACACTGTGATAGTTTGATGATATTTGCTTTTAGTTAAACATCTAACTATTTAGGAAAATAATGTCAATGTCACCTATTAACTTGCCCACTGTTACTCCAAAACTAAACATCCTGAGGCAAACAGGCTTGACCAAAAAAGGAAAAGTATTTTCTGCAACATAGTTACACATTCTTACATGCTTGCAGAATTTAATACAGTTAAGGAGTTTATTTTCCAAACTAAAAATAGGGAGACACGTTCCCATAAGCATTTTTCTCGTTTCTAAAATTATTTATTTGAAAACTTTACTGGGTGTTTACATATTTAATTTTAATCAATTCCTTTCAGAAAAGAATAAAATTACTCCGAGTCTTAATTATCCTTGAAATTCAGGGATATAGATGATCAAGTTCAACAGAATTTCACTATCTGGCTGTAAATATGTGGCAAATACTCAGTCTGGCTTTTCCAACCTCTGCTCCGAATTCTCCTAGCAAAACTCTCACCCTAAGAAATGATCTCATCTCAGTAAAATGCTAATACTACCCATACTAGGTATGGGTACAGAAATAGCAGTGAGACTAAACATATTTTCAATGTAATTAAAACTCTTCTTAAGCTTAAGCTGACTTTTGACAACTTTGGAGTTTATGAGTCCGTGTCTCATTAAGGGAAAAATATTCGTTTGTCTTGAAATTACCATATAGGTCTCCTACATTAATTTTTCAATAAATTCGATAATGCCTCCATTTGCACTATGCATGGAGTAGATGACTGACTGCTCTCTCAAAAAGGGAATGTAGCCTTGTCCCCAACAGTCTGTCAGCCTTAAGAAATTCTGTGTCACGGAAAAGTGGAAGTAAGACTAATTCCCTGTCCCTGAAAACGGGAGGTCTTTTTTCCTTCTAATCACACTCTTCAGGAATGAGCTGACAAAAGCATCCTGAGGAGGGCACGGTGGCATCCCAGTAATCGTCACGAGCTGCAAACTCTGGCCTAATGGTTTATGACAGATCCACCAGCAGGGTCCTGCCACACCACACAGCAGCCCTTACTCACGGACTCTGACTGACGTGGGCAGTCTGTCGCCCTCCTGATGCCTCTTCACTCCCAAGGAGCCCTTCCTCCCTCTTGGTTCAGCTCCATGCACCTGAGGAGATTGACCAGGGCATCAGTGTGCTTCCCTCTCCGTGCCTCAGCAAGGCCAAGGGAACAAACCCACGCCAGGTAAATAGTTCAGAGGGATGATATAGGAAGAGTCATGAGGAGGGGCAGGGGCTAAGGGGCAGAAAGTCCAACGGAGAGGCTCGTTTGCCTTGATTTGGCTGCCACAGGAAAGGTGGAAACTCCGGAATGGCTGGCTGAATGGGTAGCCGGAATACTGTGGGAGCATTTGCTCCGCTCCGAGGAAAGGCTGAGCCAGCAGGGAAAGTCCCAGAGGGGAGGGGGCAACTTCCTGAAGGGGAAACTGCGGGAGGGCTCACCGTCCAGAGCCTCAGGAGGAGTATCCTGGCGTAGTGAGAAGAGGAGGCTAGCTACTCTGGTCACCCCAGAACAGCAACAATCAACTGCAACCTCAACGGCAGTTACTTGCTCCAAGCCCCGCCCCTGGTCTGCACCCATTGGCTTCAGGTTCATAACTCCTGACTTGATTGGCTGATGAAATACACCAGAAGATGCTACTCTGCACCATTGCCCCTTTACTACCAAAGACCTTGGAAGTCTTAAGGCCATGTTTGTTTAAAAAAATATAAAAAATACATAAATAAGGATGAAAAGGAACCCCAAGGATTTTATTGCTATGTTAATTTAAAGTTTTGGACCAGTGGATTTCTGGCAAAGAGCTGATGGACACTGTTTTCCTAGAATTCCAGAAGTGGGTGTCCTGGGTAAGACAGGGAGGTAGAGATTTTAAAATATGAGGAGGTAGGTTGCTGGATTAGGAAAAAAAGGGAGAGAATGGCTCTTTGGGACATGTAGGAGAATGAACAGGCTAGGTGGACTTTCACTTCTGGAACATTTATGTGGAGAAATTTTTAGGAATAATGATATACTCATTTCTTTTTCCTAAACATACTATGTAAAGGATATTTTAATTGAAATTACTTAGTGATATTACCATAAAGCCAATTTTCATATTTCCACTCTCATCATAAAATATTTTAGGAGACATTTTGTAATGATTTTGAAATCTAGATACTTACTTGTTATATGTGATATCTCTTTATAATTTTACTCACCCAAAGCCTTTGTGAAGTTATTTCAATGCCTATAAAAAGGTTTGTGCAGAGAAGAGAGGTCATAGAGTGGGGAAATGAAAGGCGAATCCACCCAGGACAGAAATAAATGCTGGAGAATGGCTGATCAAATTATCCACCTGGTCTGCAGAGAACCTTTCAGACTTCATATTGGTCTTGCAGTGGCCATTAAACAATAGACTTTGCCGAAGGAAATTATTTTCACCAAGTTAGCAGTGTAAATCCACTTGAGGGATGGTCAGTCAAGAAAAGTAAGAAAGGCTTTCAAAAGTGATAAAGTGCGCATGATGTTTTAAAGACATTAAGATCGAGATTGCTTCTGAGAGACATGCAAGTTATCTTCTATTAGAGCTAGAATTAGATTAGCAGGTGAAGTAATCACTGTTGTCTATTCTCTCACGAGAAAGATATAAACATTTACTTTAAAGATTTTTTAAATATTTATTTTCCGTTCTTTGTTTCATCTCTTTCTCCAGGCCCACTTAATTCTACCCCAATAACTACAAGGAAGAAGAACTGTATCTCCCCCCTTAATTTTCTCTAATTTACTTGGGTGGAATTCAGTGGAAAATAAATAATTTAGTCATGATTTGTTTCTGTAATATCTACTGTGAGTGATTTCCTCTCATCTCTTATTTGCCTTTTTAAATTTTAATTATGCTCTCTAAAAATCTCACCAGTATTAAATTTGTTTTTTATATACAAACCTATTGATGCTTTTTGTCTGTGATTCCTTCTTTCATTTTTGAGTGAAGTCCACCTTTTATAGCTAAGAAGTTTAATAATATTGTAGGGACCAAAGGCAGGCCACCCCCAAACGGGCCACTTTGGCATGAAGATTATTTTGAGTTAAAAAGCAGTCAAGGGGCACCTGGGTGGCTCAGTTGGTTAAGTGTCTGCCTTTGGCTCAGGTCATGATCCCAGGGTCCTGGGATCGAGCCCTGTGTCCCAGGGCTCCCTGCTCAGTGGGGAGTCTCCATCTCCCTCTCGCTCTGCCTCTCCCCCCTGCTCGTGCTCTCCCTCTCTCTCTCTCTTGCTCTCTCTCAAATAAATAAATAAAATCTTAAAAAAAAAAAAAGCAATCAAAACTCAGCCAATTCAGGGAAAACTCTTTACCACTCCAACTGCTTATAAAAATTTAGATAAGAGGGCCTCCAGGAAAAGAGCAATCACCAAAGATAACTACATCATAATAGGAACTAGGTGTGGTAGATTGGGAGGAACCTAGCAAGGCCTGTTTGATCAAAGTCCTCTATGTCCCATTTTTTTCTAAATGGCCCAGCAAACATTTGTTCGTTAAACATTTATTCTTTTTCCTCTTCCCAGGAATTGCTTTCCTTGCCTTTGAAGTCCCACACCCCCAGCCCCTTCTCTTTAGTTCAGGATGAACTTTATACCTCATTTTGCCTGACTGTCTTTGGAATATTCATGTCTGCATGGAATCCCTGTACCTATGAAATTAAGTTGGATTTTCTCTGTTAATCTGTCTCATGTCAATTTGATTCTTGGTCTGGTTAAGAGGACCTTGAAGGGCAGAGAGAATTCTTCTTCCTCGATAATATTACAACCTATTTACTTCTAATTATTAATGAATTTTTAAAAAAACTCAAGTCCCTTCAGAATTATTTCAGTATCATAGCCAATGAGGTTTATCCGAGGCGCGATTATTGCTAATTGAAAACTTTTCAGTTCATAGTAAATGCCGCAAGAGTGGTATAGCCGGTGTGCTATGATCATTCAGTAGAAGCAAGGTCATGATCACTTTTGACTGAGATGGTCAATGAAGTTTCTCCAGAGGAAACAGGATTTGATCCTTAATAAGACAGGCGGGACTGGTTGATTGGATGAGTATAATGACGGTCTCAAGCAAAATAAAAATCGCCTTATCTGTGTTATTTCTATATACATGGGAGCCTTCAAGAATACAGAGATAAAGGATGAAGACAGATATCAATAGTGTAGTATGTGATGTGGGGCCACCAGTGAACTGTGAAGAAAGAATTCTTGAGACTTTTTGTGCAAAAAAGGTGCTTTTATTATAGCTGGGGGACAGGACCCATGGACTGAGAGAGCTGCACTGGATTGCGAGGAGTGCCTGGTTATATACTTTTTGGTTAGTGGGGGTTAGGCATAGCACAGGTCTCTAAGGGATTTGTGCATGTTAAAAGCAAGGTCTCCAAGACCTTGGAGGGCTAGCTATTGTTAAGACAAGGTTGCTTTTATTGTTGTCTAGTAAAACATTAGTTATGAGACGCTTCAAGTGTAGATCAGTGGGCTAGATGTTTGAAAGGTGATTGCTAATATAGATCTTGGGGAGGGAGCATGTTTACGGTTATCAGAGGGAAGTAGCACTAACAAGAGCAAAAGTATAGTGGTCAAACATTAAAAGAAGTCTTTGGGGGAGCTGTAGGACTGTTGTAATCTGTATGCCTTAGGAATTCTGCCTGGAGACCTAGAGCCAAGCAAAGTCCAGCCTCTGTTCTTTATCTCTTGTCAGTGTGTATAATAAAAGCAGTTATGTTGGTCATTGTTGGAGTAGGTCATTGAGAGAATGTGGCCACTGGTTGACCCTTAAGCTGGACCCAGACTCCTCACTCCATCCCATGTCCTTGGAGTATATATCCTGCCCACTGTTCCCACAGGGGGACCCATTTTCAAGAACGGAGCCTTAAGAGAGCAATGTGTGTTGACACTATCTGAACAGTATGTGGGACGGAACCTAGGTAAGCCTTCTATATAAACTTTTAGGACTCTGGCAGGTGGGTGCGGAGATCTACATATCTTGCTGCTGCCTAAAACAAACCTGTTCCCTCAATCTCTTCTTGCTCTTCAAACACAGGGTCCAGTTTCAGAGTTCACTTGGGAAGCTCCCGAATTTGCAAAGCAACAATTATTCATGCAAGGAAATAGTGAACTTTTTCTGAGAATTAGAGATTGGCATAGATGAAGTAATGTCTTAACAGATTTTGATAGATAAACTAAGCTTACATATACATGGAGTTTTGTGAAATACAGTGATATGTTTGGGATAGTCTCCATTGTTTACTGTAGTGAGCACTGGAGCAATTATCATGGATCTTGATAGACAGGTAGAAGACTGTCTTCTTCTTTAGGAAGTTAAACGGTAAATAGTAAATACAATGGAAATTAAGGTAGAAAGACCAGGGAGCTGAGGAAGGTGTGGTTTAAAAAAAAAAAAAAGATCTCAAAAGATCAATGATCTGGATTCTAAGGATGTCCAGTGTATGGCCATTAGAATGTATTATAAAGTGAAATGGAAGAAAATCTTTAAAAATTTTTTTGTTAAGTTTTAGCAGAAACACGTTCACACATGTACACACATGTATTAGGTTTCCAACTCAATTAATTTTCATGTATATATCAAACTGTGAAAATACAGCCCATAGAAAAATACAGAGTATTTTCAACAACTCAGAATATTTCCTGTCCCTCTTTCCAGTCAGTATCCCTTCCCTAGAATTACCTTTATTTGGGTTTCTATTACCCTTGAATATTTTGCCTATTCTTAACATTTCTTATAAATGGTACCAAATAATATGTATTCTTTTGTCCCTGACTTCTTCCACTCGTTATTATTTTGTGAAAGTCATCCCTGACATAGTTTTCTTCTTTCTTTTTTTATTGCTGTGTAGCATCTAATTTTATGAAGATTACTATAATTTACTTATCCTTTCTAGAGTTGATACCATTTGAATTGTTTTCAGTTTTGGCTACCACAAATAAGGCTTCTGTTACATTTTTGTATATTTCTTTAATTTTTTTAAAGATTTTATTTATTTTATTTTGACAGAGAGAGAGAGAGCACAAGCAGAGGAAGCGGCAGGCAGAGAGAGAAGCAGACTCCCCGCTGAGCAGAGAGCCCCACACCCGGGCTTGATCCCAGGACCCTGAGCTGAAGGCAGACGCTTAACTGACTGAGCCCCCTGGTCGCCCCTTTTTTGTATATTTCTTTTGATGGGCATATGAATTCATTTCTTTTGGGTGTATATATCTAGGAGTTAATCAGTGGGTCAAAGGGCATGCAAAATACAACTGTAGCAGATACTGCCAAAATGATTATGCCAACTTAAACTTTCACCAATCTTGCCAATACTTGGCATTGACAATCTTTTAAAAAATGTTAGTTATTCTGTTGGATGGTTGGTATTATTGTATTTGTAAATTTAATTTTCATCTAACTAATGCATGTTGAGCACTTATCTTTTCATGTGTATATTGACCACTTGAATTGTATGAAGTGCTTATTTGAGTGTGTTGCCTGTTGTTAAAAATTGAATTATGTGAGACTTCCATTTCCGGAAGATGGAGTCTCTGTACTTTTTCCTATCCCTTGCAGTAAGTACAGCTAAAAGCCCTGGACATTATATATAAAACAAGCATGAGAAGACTCTTAAAGATGAAGGGAAGGGAGGCCAGAGAGGTACCTTGAGACCTGAATAACTGACCGAGATAAGTTCTTTGAGTTTTCTTTTTGCCTCAGTTATCTCAGACTGGGTACTGGAGAAGCTGGAAACCTGGAAATGCCAGTAAGTACAGATTTTTAAAAGACTTCAAAAAAAGCCTGTTCTCTCTAGCCAAATGACCAGGAGTGGGGCAGTCTAGCAAGACAGAAAATGTTTACCACTAACTGCTTTACTCCAGCCAAACTCCACAGGAAAACTTGAACCATCCCCTCCCTCACATACAAATACACACATCAGCAAGAGCTGAGTGGGAAGCTTACACTTGACCCATGCCAGACTTTACAAGGTGCCAGAACCCTGCCCCTCCTCCCATACCTACCAAAGAGGGTGGTGTCAGAAAAGGTCTAGTGGGAACTAGGTCTTTTATTCCCACCTTGCAGTAAAGATGCACCTCAGGCCCCTGTGATTCAGTGGAGACCATATTGGAGCTTGTACTTCCACTCCCACCTGAACAAGTTACCCTTGCTCTCCTCACTGGGGTGATGTCAGAGGAAGACAAATAGAAAGTTTGGTTATTCACCATCATCCAGATATAAAAAGGTTATTATCTCTCATGGTATAAGTGGAGGCCATGCAGGAGCAGTAAGAAGAGGGGTACCCCATTACTGCTTCTTAGCAATAGAGACACTTAGTTTCCCATAGCTCTGTGTCAATGAAGACTGAGTACAGAACTTTAGCTTCCATCCTGACCTGCCAGTAACAAGATAGTGTCCCTACTTTTGCTAGAGCAGTGTTAGAAGAGGACTGCTAAAACACAGGATTTAAATATGGTCCAGAATCTTATAATATCCACAATGTTCCAATGTCAATTAAAAATTATCCATTGTGCTCCAAGATTTAAAATGGATTCCAACTTAAAAAACAGATAATAAACAGATAACAAATCCAACATGACACACATTTTAGCATTACCTGAAAAGAATTTAACATAACCATTATAAAAATACTTCAGTGACTAGTTATAGCACAATTGAGGCTAATGAGAAAAATAGAAACTCTGGGCAAAGAAATAAAAAGTTATAGAAAAACAAGAAGGTGATATAAAGAAAAACCAAATGGAAATTTCAAAAATAAAAAATAATAAATGAAAAAATTAAAAAGCAACAAATGGGCTCAGTAGCAGACTGGAGAAGACAGGGGAAAGAACTTGAGGAGAGAACAATAGAAATGACCAATTCTGGAAAACACAGAAAAATTGACTGAAAAAAAAATGAACACACCTTCAGGAACATGTGGTACTAAAACGCAAGATCTAACATTTGGGTCTTCAGACTTCCAGAAGGAGAGAATATAGAGAGTGGCACAGAGAAAGTATTCAAAGAAATAATGATTGAAAGTTTCACAAATTTGGAAAAATACAGACCTACAGGGTCAGGAAGAGTTAACTCCAAACAAGATTAACTGAAATAAATTTATCTCAAGACAGAAGTTAAACTTCAGAAAACTAAAGATGAAGAAAAAAATCTTGAAAGCAGTTATAGAGAAGTGATATATTACTTATAGGGGGAAAACTATTCAAATGATAGCAGATTTCTTATGATAAACTGTGGAGGCCACAACATTTTCAAGTGCTGAAAAAAAATGAACTTATGAACCCTATATCTATATCCAGGGAAAATATTATCCACAAATTAAAAGAGAAATCAAGACACTAGCAGATGAAGGAAAACGGAGAGAATTTGTCATCAATAGATCTACTCCTAAAAGAATGGCTACAGGAAGTTCTCTAAGCAGAAAAAATATAATAAAATAAGGAATCTTGGAACATCATCAAGTAAGAAAGAACATGGTAAGCAAACTTGTGGGTAAACACAAAAGACTTTCTTCTCCTTTAGAGTTCTCTGAATTATGTCTGATGGTTGAAGCAAAATTATAACACTGCCAAATGTAGTTCTCAATGTATATAGAGGCAATGTGTAAAACGATTATAGTATAAATAGAAAAGGGTAAAGGAATGTAAAGGGAGGTAAGCTTTATACACTTCCTTAGGACTGCTAAAGTGTTGACACCTTAAACAGGTCATAAGGTAAACAGTGATAAGGTATACACATACACATATATACACATATCTTCACTTATGTGTTACATTATACATATATACAATACATAAAAATGTAATATTTAGAATAACCATTAAGAAAGTTTTAAGAAGACACACTCAAAACACCATAGATAAATTAAAATGGAATTATAGAGTGTTCAAGTATCTTACAAGAAGGCAGAAAAAATAGAGAACAAACAGAATATAGAAAAATAAAATAGCAAACTTAAACCTTAAAAATATAAAAATTATATTAAATGTAAATGATCTATAGACACCAATTAAAGGATTGAGATTGGTAGAATAGATAAAAAACAAACAAAAACATGACTAAGCTATACGCTGCCTACAAGAGACTCACTTCGATTATAGAAATATAAGAAATATAGGTAAGTTGGAATAAAATTATGGAAAAAGATACAGCATGCAAAGTAATTAAGAGGAAGCAGGGTCAGCTATATTAAATATGTTTCAGAACAACACAAAAAAAACCCCCAAACTTACCAGAGACAGAAAGGGAAAGCACAAAAAGGTAAAATGGTCAATACACTGAGAAGATATAACTGTCCTAAATATGTATTCACCAAACAACAGTGCTACAAAATATTTGAAGCAAAAATGATAGAAATGAAAGGAGAAATAGACAAATCCACAATTATAGTGGGATATAATCCACAATTATAGCCTCTCTCTCAAAAACTGATAGAACAACTAGATGGAAAATCAGCAAGTACATAGAAGAATCCAACAACACTATCAACTAATGGGATCTAAAGAATATTTATAGAACATGACACCTTACAACAGCAAAATACATGGTTTTTTTTTTTTTTCAAGCACTTATGGAATATATACCAAGATCAACCATATCCTGGATCATAAACAAACCTTAGCATAGAGAGTATATTCCCTGACCACATGGAATCAAACAAAAAGCAATAATAGAAAAATAACAGAAAAACCCCCAAACACAGAAAACATTTAAAAAAAACCCTTCATTATCCAGGTGTCAAAAAGGAAGTCCTGGGGGGCCTGGGGTGGCTCAGTCGGCTAAGCATCCAGTTCTTGATTTTGGCTCAGGTCATGATCTCAGGGTCCTGGGATGCAGCCTCATGTCTGGTTCCATGCTCAGTGGGGAGTCTGCTTGAGGATTTCTCTCCCTCTCCCTCTGCACCCCCCCTCAAATAAATAAATAATTTTCCTGAAGGAAGTCTCGAGGGAAATTAAAAATACATTGAACCGAATGAAACCAGAAATAACAGAAGTGCAGGAGGGAAAAATTCCTTACTTTCAAATGTTCGTTGTTAAAGTGTGCTATGAACTGGTAGTGAATGAGCACTACTTTTCCACAATCCTAGCAAGAGGAAGCCATTCTGGGGAATTTTATATGAGCTTGTGCACATAAAATGCCAATAGGCAAGTAAGTGACTATTGGAATTTAAAAGAGAAAAACACAAACAAATGCACTAGGTAAAGAGTGCTTTCCTTCTATTTAAAGTGCTATGCAGGGGAGGAGATGAAAGTAATCTGTGCCTGTTCTTTTTTCAATTTTAATACATAAATAGTATTTAATTTGAAACTAATGATTTTACAGAAAACTTATATTTTTAATTTCCTATTTCAGTTTGAGGAGATGATCATGGGGATTTCGATGCCAAAAGGAATGATTTTTAGAAACCTAGCATGCCTCTGTGGAGAGCAATCTTTTCACTTGACCTCACTCATTGTGGGTAAATTAGTTTGAATTTTATTATGTACATAAATAACAGGACATGAAAGACTGGGAAAAGTTAATGACACTCTCAAAAGAAGAGCTAATTAAATTTTCTTGCAAGTTAGCTGGTAAGTTTTCAGAGCCTGTGTTCGAATCTGTGACAGCTACAGAGCTGTCTGCACAATGTTGAAGAACTTACGTGCGTACAAGGGAGTCCACAAATGCTGCAAGATTAGGAGAGTTTTTCGTTTTCTGTTTTTTGTTTTAGGTTTAGGAAAGTTTTAATGGACTGAGCCAGTGGTTAATTAGTAACAGAGTTTGTTGAGAAATTTAAAAGATAATGCCATTTCACTTGATCTTAGCCAAAAGGCCGAGAAGCCATAAAGATAATGCCATTTCAGAACTAAGTCCAGTTAGAGAATAAAATACTCCATGTGTTAGCGAAGATTTTATAAATTTCATGGGCTTTCCACTCCATTTCATTCTCCAGCTCCTCATGCTTCCCATTTGGGTACAAGGATCAGGTAACTCTTCACTTTTCCTTGCAAATGCTTTGTGGTTGGAAATCAATGGCAAATAAATACCAGGGTGGTCTTTTCACTTTTGTAAAATTACAGGAGCAGAGCATTATGTTTGAGTCTGCATGTTAATCACATAGTTATCCAAGTTGTTGGCAACTAGCAAACAGTTTAAGTTGAGCATATCTGAAACAATGGCTTAGTAAACAGAGAATGAAAGAAAGGTAATAAGCAATGCTTCTGGAGTGAGCCCAAGTAGCTCACATTAGAGAGGCCACAGACCTGCTGGAAGCAAATGGGCTCTTTGCAAGTTAGTTAGCTAGCTAGTTACTTAGTTAGTGACTTCATTAATTTTGCAGTATTTCTTGCAGCCCATTTGTGTTTTAAGTTTGAATTTGACTTGTTTTGGTCACTATGAGGTTTTTCATTTTTATGTTGTTAAATCTGGTCATTGTTTCCTTTGTGGGTTTGCTTACCATTACAAACTAAGGTACTCCTGCGACATCACGGATTTAATAAATATTCAAGTCCTGACATTTTCTAGTCATTTAAAATTATTTGATTAAAGATATGTAATTCAATTCCATCTAAAATCTGTTGGGTTCATGGTAAGGGCAGTCACTAATGTTTTGTAGGAATTTAGTTGAGAAAATAAATCATGATTACTTCTAGTGAACGAGTTTTTCTCGGGAGAAGTATCATTCGAATTCAATTAGATAATTCAATCAAAAGTTGAATGGGAGTGACACATGCTGTGGACAAAAGAAGCATGACAGGAAGAGGAAACCAGTATGTGTGAGTGTTACTTCTTAACTTACTTTAGCATCTAAAATACAAAATGGAGAAGGCTGGTTCTGACATCAGGTAACTCAGAATCTAGCGGGGGAGATGAGCATGTGGACAAATAATGATAAAGAGATGTGGCAAGCACAATATAGAAATTGTTACAGAAATAGTGATAGCTTATTTGTTACCATTTAGACTTTCATTAGGTATTACAGGTATCCCCCGCTTTCTGAAGGTTCCTATTACATCACTTCACTTTTATTAATGACCTACATTAGTACCTGTTTTTGCTAACCAAAAAAATTGGAAGAGGACTTTTGCTTTTACAAAAAAAAGCAAAAGCCTGACACTCCCCCCTGACCCACGACCTCAACTCAGACCCTGGGAAGCTCATCACAGTGCCAGTAGATCAGGCCTGTCATGCCGCTAAGCCCTAACCCTAACCCTAGGTTGGCTTCTGAGGGGTCAGTCCCCAGAACCTTTCTCCAAAGCCCCCAGGATTCGGGACACCTGAGCAATATCAAGGGACTCAGGCTGCCACCCAAAAGGAAACTGCGCCGTTTGGAAATGCAGTTCTGTACTAATGTAGGTCCTTTGTAAAAGCAAAATGATGTAACTGCAACTTTCAGAAAGTAGGGAATATTCTTCACTTGAAGCCATTTGGATTTATGAAAGGTTTCACAGGAACACTCTATTTTCAGATAGCAAGGGAAACCTGTAGTGGGTCTTTCTTTGGGGGCAGGGACTATACCACCCATGATCACTGAAATGTCTTGTCGAATATTCTTATTCCACACTCACAATACCCTGTAAGTCAGGTATCATTAAGGCCATTTTTCAGATGAAAAACCTGAGGCTTAGAAAAGTAAATGATTGCTTTAAAACCATACTTCTTGAAATTAGCAGAGATAAGACATCATCACAGATCTTTTGTTCACAAATGAACTACTATTTGTACAACAAACATGCTATATGTATTTAGATATTCTCCAATGCTGTGTGCATAAATCAATGAATTTTTGAAAAATATTTGAAAAAATTTTGTTTATAATTTGAATATAAAAACCAAGAGAAGTGGATGAAAAACAGAACATAATATGAGTTAAGCGGAGTAAGGAAGATGAGGTTTGTTTTTTTTTTTTTTTTAACCTTTGCATTTAAGTAAGACAGACATACAGGAAAGTGTACAAACATAAGTATGCAGTCTGATTAATTTTCATGATTACACCAACATATCCAGTACAGATCAAGAACAAAATATTAACAGCATCCCAAATCCTTATTCATGCCCCCTTCCTTTCATTTCCTAAGAATGCCACTATCCAAATTTCTTACACCATAGATTCATTTTATCTGTTGTAAATGTAATCATTTAGCATTTATTCACTTGTATCTAGTTTCTTTGGCTCAACAACATATTGGTGAGTTTTATCCATACTGTTGAGAGTAGATGTAGTTTATTAAATCTCATTGCTATATAATATTCCATTGTGTAAATACCATAACTTATTTATCAATTCTGTTGATTTGCATTTAGGTAATTTTTTGGTTTTGACTATTACAAATAGTGCTTCTATGAACATTAGTGTACATAAAGTGGAGTTAAGTACTCCACTTAACTCATTTCTATTAGATATATATCTAGGAGTAGATTTTTCTGATCATAGGATATGCTTATGTTCAGCTTTTTTTTTTATTAAAGTATAGTTGATACACAATGCTACATTAATTTCAAGTGTAGAACATAGTGATTCAATAATTCTATGTGTCATACTATGCTCATCCCAAGTGTAGCTACCATCTGTCACCATAAATGCTATTACAGTACCATCAACTATAAGGCCAAAGGGTTTTTCATTTTACACTCTCATCAAAGTGTGTATGAATTGTGTTTTCTACATATCTTCACTAAATTTGGTATTGTTTGTATTTCATGTTAGTCATTCTGGTGCATGTGTAGTCTGGGTTTTAATTCGCATTTCTTTGATGACTAAAGAAGTTGAGCATCTTAAATATGTTTATTGGTCATTTAGACATTCTTTTTTATGATGTGCAATTCATATATCTTGCTCAATTTTCTACAGAGTTGTCTGTCTTTGTCTTATTGATTTGTAGAATACAAGTCCTTAGTCATATATATGCATAACAAACATCTTCTCTTACTCTATGGGTTCTCTTTTTACTTCTGAATATGTATCATTTGATAGACTGCAGTTATTAAATATTAAAATAATCTATCACTTCTGATTTTTTTAATCATGTCATATTCCTAAAAAAAGGAATAAAGCATCAAATAACTGTTGATGTATGCCCTACTTAAGAAATCGTTGGCTAGCCCAGCCAAGTAGATGTTCTATAATACTTTATTTTTGAAGTGATGTTCTATCTTTCAAATTTACTTTTTTAAGCATTTGAAATGGATTTTTGTCTCTAGTCTTAGATGGGAGTCAATATGTAATTTTTTCCACATTGATATCTAATTTACACAGCATCATTTATTGGAAAGATAATCTTTTTCCCACACCTATGCACTGTCTATTCCATTTGTCATATATATCAGATGACCATATATGTGTGGGACCATTTCTGACTCTATTTCATTGTATTTCATCTATTTCCTTACCTTTGAATAAATATCACATTGTATTACTTTAGCTTTATATCTGGATAGTAAGTCTTCACTTTATTGCCTTGGCTTTTTTTAGAATCAGCTTGTCAAATCCAGAATTAAAAAAAAAAACTGCTTGAAATTTTATCAGATTTGCATGGAATCTAAAAAATTAGCTTGAAAAGAATTGACATCTTTATGGGTTTTTCTCTTAACTATGGTATGATATATCTTTCCACTTATTTAAGTCTTCTTTTCTTTTTTTTTTCAGATTTGTTTTTTAGATTTCAATAAAGAAGTCTTATATATCATTCAATGGATTTATTCCTATGTATTTCTTTCTTTTTACCTGGGGAGGCTATTGTAAATGGCGTTTTCAGTTTTTTTCCCATTTGCTTATTGAAGATATATAGAAATATAATTGATTTCTTAAAAAGATTTTATTTTTTTAAGACAGTTTTAGGCTTACAGAAAAACTGAGAAAATAGTACAGTGTTCCCATATTATTAACATCTTGCCCAGTTTTCCCTATTATTAACATCTTACATTAGTATGGTACGTTTGTTATAATTAATAAATTAAATTTGATATATTTTTCATAACTAAGGTCCACAGTTTATTCGTATTTCTTGATTTTTAACCTTTTTTTTTGTTTAAGAATCCCACCCCAGACACCACATTACATTTATTTGTCATGCCTCCTTAGGGTCCTCTTAACTATGACAGTTATCTCAGAATTTCCTTGTTTTTGATGACCTTGACTGTTTTCAGGGAATGATCAAGTATTTTGTAGAATTACCCTCTATCAGAATTTGTCTGATCTTGTTCTCATGGCTAGACTCCCCCTTATGGATTTGGGGGAGGAAGACCACAGAGATAAAATACCATTTTAATTACATCATATCAAGTGTACATAACTATCAACTCTTATGTCCACATAAGATACATTTATAATACAGTTAGATTTTCAGGTTTCAGTCTGCACTCCTTGGCATCCCCAAGCTCCTAAATAATTTTTTTAATTGTATACATTAAGGTTCACTTTATGTGCTGTAAGTCTCTATATGTTTTGACAAATGCATAATGTCCTTTATCAGCCATTATAGTATCATACAGAATAGTTTCATTGTCCTAAAAATCCCCTGTATCTCACTTATTCAACTCTTCTCCCTACTCCAAACCCCTGGTCACCACTGATCTTTTTACTGTCTCTATAGTTTTATCTTTTCCAAAATGGCATGCTCTTGGAATCACACAGTGTATAGGCTTCTTAGTTTCTTTCACTTAGCAATATGCATTTAAGGTTTATCCATGGTGTGTGTGTATGTGTGTGTGTGTGTGTGTGTGTTTGTGTGTGTGTAGTTTGATAGCTCATTTCTTTTCATGGCTCAATAATATTCTGTTGTATAGATGTACCATAGTTTACTCATTCACCTATTGAAGTCATCTTGGTTGCTTTACATTTTTGGTGATTATGAATAGGCTGCTATAAACATTTGCAAGTAGGTTTTTATGTGGATATAAGTTTTCAAATCAGGTGGGTAAATACCTAAGAGTACAATTGCTGGATCCCATGGTAAGAGTACATTTAGTTTTGTAAGAAGCTGCCAAACTGTCTTGCAAAGTAGCTGTACCATATTGAATTACAATTGGTACTGAATGAGAGTTCCTGCTGCTCCACATCCTCACCAACATTTAGTATTGTTTTTTTCCTTCCCATTTTAATAAGTGTGTAGTGGAATCTCATTATTGTTTGAATTTGCTATTTTCTAACCACAAGAGATTTCATGCATCTTTTCATGTGCTTATTTGCCATTTATATATCTTATTTGGTGAGGTGTCCGTTCAGATTTTTTGCCTATTTTTTAATTAAGTTGTTTGTTTTCTTATTGTTTTTTTGTATATTTTGTATACAAGTCTACTATGGCCTGAATGTTTATGTCCCCTCAAAATTCATATGCTGAAATTTTAACCCTCTAAGGTTACGGTATAAGTAGGTGGGGCCTTTGGGAAGTGAGTAGGTCAGGAGGGTAGAACCTTCATGAATGGGATTAGATTATAAAAAAAAATCGACATAATTTCCTAGTTCCTAACACCATGTGAGGACACAACAAGAATTCTATGATCCAGAAAAGAGCCCTTACCCAACCATGCTGGCACTCTGATCTTGGACTTCCAGCCTCCAGAACTGTGAGAAACAAATTTCTGTTGTTTATAAACTACCCAGTCTATGTTATAGTAGCCTGAATGGACTATGACAAAGTCCTTTATCAGATATGTGTTTTACAAATACCTCCTTGCAGTCTGTGGCTTGTCTTTATATTCTCCTTACATTGTCTTTCACAAAGCAAAAGTCTTTAATTATAATAAAGTCCAACTTATCACATTTTTTTCATTCATGGATCATACTTCTGGTTTTATATCTAATAATGCATTACCAAACCCAAGGTCACTTAGATTTTGCGTTATGTTTTCTTCTAAGTTTTGAGCTTCTACATTTTTCATTTAGGTCTATAATCCATGTTGAGTTAATTTTTGTTGGGGGTCTGTATTCATTTTTTTTAGCATATGGATATTGTAGTGGGTTGAATAGTATGCCTTTCCGCCTCACCCCCCCCCCCCCCCAACACACTTCTTGTCTATCTAAAATCTCAGAATGTGATCTTATTTAGAAATTGGGTCTTTCCACATAAAATTAAGGTAAGGATCTCAGGATGAAATCACCCTGGGCTAGGTTAAAGAGTCCAAAACACCTTGATTTGGGACTTCTGACCTCTAGATCTGTGAGAAAATAAATTCTATCGTTTCAAGCCATGAAGTCTGTGGTAATTGGTTATAGCAGCCCTAGGAAAATAATCAGACAGTCAATTGTCCCAGCAGCATCATTTGTCAAAAAGACTATCCTTTCTCCATTGAATTTCTTTGCACCATTATCAAAGATCAGTTGACCATATGTATATGGATCCATATCTGGACTCTATTCTGTTCCATTGATGTCTTTGTTCTTTTGGCAATTCCACACTGTATTGATTACTGTAGTTTTAGAGTAAATTTTGAAGTTAAGTAGTGTCAGTCCTTCAACTTTTTTCTTCTCCTTCCATATTATGTTAATTATTCTGGGTCTTTTACTTCTCTATACGAACTTGAGCATCAGTTTGTCAATATCCATAAATAACTTGCTAAGATTTTAATTGGGATTGCATTGAATCTACAGATCAAGTTGGGAAGAAGTGATATCTTCTTTTTTTTAAGATTTTATTTATTTTTGACAGAGAGAGAGAGACAGCGAGAAAGGGAACACAAGCAGGGGGAATGGGAAAGGGAGAAGTAGGCTTCCCGCTGAGCAGGGAGCTCCATGAGGAGTTCTATTGCAGGACCCTGGGATCATGACCTGAGCCGAAGGCAGACGCTTAATGACTGAGCCACCCAGGTGCCCGGGAAGAAGTGATATCTTGACAATATTGAGTCTTCCTATCCATGAACATGGAATATTTCTCATTTACTTAATTCTTCCTTGATTTGTTCATCAGAGTTTTATATTTCCCTCATATAGATCTTGTATGCATTGTTAGATTTATACCTAAGTATTTCATTTGGGGGCTGCTTATTATGTAAATGGTATTGTGTTTTTAATTTCAAATTCCACTTGCTCGTTGTTGATATACAGGAAAGTGACTGACTTTTGTATAATCACCTTGTAATACTACAACTTTGCTATAATTGCTTATTAGTTCTAGAAATTTCTTTTGTTAATTCTTTCTGATTTTCTACATAGATGATCATATCTGTGAACAAAGAGTTTTATGCCTTCCTTTCCGATCTGCATATATTTGATTTCCTTTTCTTGCCTTATTGCATTAGGAAGAGGTTTTAGTATGATATTGGAAAGGAGTGGTGAGAGGTGACATCCTTGCCTCATTCCTGATCTTCAGTGGGAAAGTTTCAAGTTTTGCTAGGTGTAAGTTTGTGTAGATATTCTTTATCAGGTAAAGGAAGTTCCTCTCTATTCCTAGTTTACTAAAATTTATTATGAATTGGTGATGGATTTTATCAAATGCTTTTTCTGAATCTATTGATATGATCATCAAATATGTTCTATTTTAGTCTGTTGATTAAATAAATTACATTAGTTGATTTTCAAATGTTGAACCAGCTTTGTATACCTGGGATGAATCTCACTTGACCATGGGGTATATTTTTTTAATACTTTTTTGGATTCAATTTGTTAATATTTTGTTTAGGATTTTTGCATTATGTTCATAAGAGATATTGGTCTATAGTTTTATTTTCTTGTAATATCTTTAGCATTTTCTTTTTAATTCTTTTTAAAGTTTCCATATTTATTCTTACATTATCCATGCATTCTTGCATGTGTCAACTTTTCCATGAGAGTCTTTACTATATTAATCATAGCTGATTTTAATTCCATCTGATAATTTCAAAATCTGCAATATATTTGAGTGTGGCTTGGACACTTGCTTTGTCTCTTCAGACTTTTTATTCTTGGTTTTTAGCATGCATTATAATTTTTTTTGTTGAAATCTAGACATGATATATCAGATAATAAGAACCAAGGTAAGTAGAGCTTTAGCATGGGTTTTATGTTATTCTGGCAAGGAGTTGAGTTGTGTTTATTATAAGTCTTTGCATCAAGGGTTTCAAATTCATGTAGTTTTTTTGTTTTTGTCTCTTCTGCTGATTTTTAATTTTCCTAAGAACTCCTTGTTAATAAAAGTCCGAGACTTGCAACCATTTCAGCTGTAATCCATTGTCATTTTATTAGATCTCTATTGATGTGGTGATGAAGAGTTAGGAAGGGAAGTATTTTAAAATCTTATGTTCAAATTTCGCTCTTTTGGTGGGCCTATGACCCTTGGCTGTGACCTTCACAAGTTTCCTTGCTTTTTTCCTCCTCCTTTCCCACCTTAGATAAGACAGGAAAGCTAACGGGAACCAGAGTAGGGTCGTTGTCCTTCTACCTATGTAACATAAGGATCTGGTAAAGTCTTTTCCCTGGAGAGTAGGTTTGTTTTTGTTTTTGTTGTTGTTGTTGTTTTTAATAGAAAATGGTTTGGGCTTGTTTCAATATGGTTACTTTCCCCTTCCTTTGTCAAAGATATGAGGTGATTTTTCTTGGTTCTTCACTATAAGAACCTGGAGGGGTTCATGCAAACCTATGGCCTGGAGCCCTGAGGATTTTGTCACCCTCAAGGTAATTCATACTCAACCTCCAGAAAGTCATCAAAATTACCATTACTTGTGTTGGTTAATATATGTTTCAATTTTTGTACTCAATAAATATTTATTGGTTAGGTAGTATGTGCCAGAGACACTTTTAGAAACTACTAATCATTGGTGAAGAAGATAGGAAAGTTCATTTTCTAGTGGGAAAGAGACACATATAAAAAGATAATTATAAAACAGAGAGGTAAGTGCTATGATAAGGGTAAGTCCAAGGTAGTATGAAAGTACATTTCTCTAAATTCATACTGGGTTTTATTTTCAGATTCTCCATACAGAATAAAATACAAAAATAATGAAACAGCTGTATTTGGAGAAAATGTGACCATCTTCTGCAATTTAACAACTCCAGCAGATGTTGTGCAAATTACCTGGCAGAAGATTCAAGGTTCTTTGCCACAAAATATTGGCACATATAGCAGTATATATGGAGAAAAGATTCTTCCACCATACAGAGATCGGCTGCACTGTGAGGTCATTGAACCCAATTCCTCATTCATAACTATCCGTGAAGTAACATTTGAAGATGAAGCCTGCTATAAATGTCTATTTAATGTGTTCCCACACGGCAGCCATGGCGGACAAATCTGCCTTAACATTATAGGTATATAAATGTTTTATGTAGAGTCAAAATTTTGGGGATGTGGTCTTTCAAGGTTAAGGTCCAGACAAAGAATGTTAGAGAAGGAAAGATTACAATAGAGGCCACCCATGCTTTTGTTATACAGCAGAAAAAAAAAAATGGAAGCCAATGATAGTTACGTGACTTTCCCATTTTCACACAGTGCAGGACCAGGCATAATATTTAGGTCTTCTGACCTCTCATCTAACTTTTACACTGCATTGATTTTAATCTGGCAGATAAAGTTCATGAATGGCATCAGAATTTTCAATGGGAAAGAGAGGAAAAGAAAAAGATAGTGGAGAAAATGAAAGAAGAAAGAAGACTTAGAGAATAAGAATTAACAAAATGTTGAGGGAATAGTTACAGTTAGTATCATAGTGTCCCCTCATTATTTTGCTGAAAATTTAAAGTATTGGAGGTTTATATAAGATAATTTTAAGGTTGAATGAAAGTGGAGATAATGAAGCATTTCTCTTAAATTGGAGTATAGTAGATGTAAGAGATGGAATTGTGAGATTTTGCAAAATATGAGGAGAGGTGTCTGAAAGGGACATGCTTCAACATTTTGTCATCATATAAATATTTGGGGAAGTCTATCTTTAACACCTTAGAAATCAGGTATGACATATATTTTATATTTAATTTTGTGTCTCCTTTTTTGTCTCAGCTGTATCTGAATTAAAAACTGAACTCCAGTCTAATCTTGACTCTGAAGATTTTCTTGGATTTATTTACTCAGCTGTGGGAAAACCTGTTCCTCAAATATCTCTTTTCCCATCACAAGTCTTGATTAATCCACCAGAGGAATACTTTGCTCAGAACCCAAATGGCACGGTGACTATCACTAAAATGTACAACATCTCCTTGGAGACTGTGAGGTCCCTAGGTCTCCAATATCTGACTGTGCGCATGGATCATCCTCTAAGGAATGAAGAAAAGATTGTTCCGTTGTCAGTCAAACAAGAATGTAAGTAGAAGTAATAATCAACAAGGGGAAATGTTCTAAAAATTCATATCAGAAGTGTGTGTGTACTCATCTATTTTTAGAAATGTTAAGTCATTGTGATCTATATGCATGGTTAAAAGAATCAAGTAATGAAAACGTTCTCTAACCCAGTTCTGCTTCCAAAGGTAACTGTTCTTAAATGGCAAATTTTTAACTGATCTCTCTTAATTGCTTTCCACTGAATTTCTTCCACAGTCAGTGAAGACCAGGTTCACTTACATCTCCTTCAACTTTTCCTCCTCCCAATATAGTTCCTTTCTTCCCAATACAGTTCTTTTGCTGATTACCTCTGCAACCTTCAACAATGTGGTTAAACTTATTTTTGTGTCATCCACCATAGAAAGTCTCTCTTAGCTGCCCATTTTTCCTTGCCTATCTTCCACCTAAGCTCTGTCAATTGTACCCTCTGTTTCAAAGCCATAGTTAAACAAGGTATGATTTTCTTTAAAAATTTAAGTAATAATTTAAATATATTTATGTTTTTGTATTTATATAATACAATTTCTTATAAAATTTAAATAATTGTTTTTATATTTCACCTAATCTTCTGACACTGGAGCATTTTGTGTAAATACTGGAATATTTGGGTTTTCATCTACCATCTTACTATTTGTTTTCTATTATTTGACCTGTTTTATGTCCCTTTCTGTCTCTTCCTGAATTCTTTTGGGTTATTTATTTCTGTTTCATTTACCTCCTCCATTAATTTGTTAACTATACATTTCTGAATAGTTTAAGTGGTTGACTTGGAGACTACAACATACATCTCTTGACTTATTAAAGCCAATATAATTTATTATTTTTACTACTTTTCAGATAATGCAATGAGCTTATATGAATTATCACTCTTGGTGCTGTCGTTTTGTGCATTTCATTTCATTTATTCATTCATTTATTTATTTATTAATTTAAATTTTTGTTTGTTTGAATATAGTTGACACACAGTGTTTTATTAGTTTCTGGTGTATGTTTTGTTCATTTTAATTCTTTATATATATATATATTTAAATGCCAAAATATATTATTGTTGTTGTTATTCATAGTAATATTCTTCTAGATTTATCCTTTCTATTGTTTTTTATTTCTTTGTCTATGTTCAAACTTTTATTTTTCTTCTGCCTAAAGAATTCTCTTTAGTTTTTTCCTTAGTGAAGATGTATAGATGACCAATTCTTTTAATATTTTTGGTCGTAAAATGCTTTAGCTTTTGAAGTACATTTTTGTAGGATTTTTGATTCCAGTTTTGATAGTTATTTTATTTTTTTCATCACTTTGACAATGGTATTTTACTGGCTTCTGACTTTCATTATTACCTTTGAAAAGGTATATGTCAGTTTTATGGCTGGTCCTTTGAAAGGAATGTATCTCCCCTTCACCCCTACTGCTTTTAAGACTTTCTCCTTGTATTTATTTTACATTAGTTTTATTGTTAGTGTTTTGGTATCCATGCTTTGTATTTATCTTGCTTGCATTTTCCTAAGCTGCTTGAGTCTGTGGGTTAATGTCCCTCATCACTTTTGGAAAATGTGTAAACTCAAGAAAATGGTGAGGATAACATTCCTCCATAATTTGTTACAATCATCCAAGAACCAAAAAGCATCACTAGCCATCAATGATATTGAATCACAAAGTTTGAATGAATGAAGGAGACATCACATCTTTTGGAAGTTTAACAGCTTTTCTACATAACCAGCTATGGGAATATTGGAATAAGTAGCCTAGTACGTAGTCCGGATGGGCTAACCATAACCTCATTAGTTATCTCATTAGTCTCTGAATTAAACAACCTATGGCCTAACCTAAATAAAGCACAAAAAATGACTATCACAAAATGAAACTACTATAAAGCATAATATACTCAGGCCAACATAAATTATTCTTCCATTGTTTTCAGCCTCCCCAGGTTAGCATGACCTGGTTCAAGTAGAGTCAACTCTGCTGTAGAATTAGAACAGTGGGCAATTTCCCTAGTGACTCTGTAGTGATGATAACAGGCCACAGGATCCATCCTATGGTCCAACAATGCTGTTTCATGTGATTAATAGTTTGCTTGTTACACCACTTTAGTTTAACCACCTTTCTGCCCACAGATCTTGTAGAGTATTCCTCCATTGTCTTTGATCATCCATTGTTATTGCTGAGAAGCCAAATGTCAATCAGATAATTGTAATAGTAAATATTACTGTATCTTCTCTTTGATAATATGGTATTTTCTCTTTATCCTTAGAGTTCTGAAACTTCCTAGTGCTATTTTTAAGGTATCTTATCTTATTTTTAATACTTTAATGTAATTGCCATTTGGTGAGCTCACTCAATTTGGAGACTCAAATCCTTCAACTCTGAATATTTTCTCATTTCTTTGAGAATTTTACACCTGTTCACTTAATTTATTCTCTTTTTATAAACTTTGATTAAGTGGGCATTAAAACATTTCAATTGAATTTTATTTTCTTCTTAAAAAATGTCTCTTTTTCTTTTCCTCATAATATCAGGGAGATTTTTAAAAATTATCTTTAAACTCTTTCATTCATTTTTCCCTTCTTTTGACAGATTTATAATTTTGAATTGCTTTTACAACTTAAGATTAATTTTATAAATTAAAATTGATTTAATTTTTTTATACCCAATTTTCCTGCTTTATGAAAGTAATATCTTGTCAAATCTATCTGGGAATAATAATTTAGAAATCCTGTTTCTTTAATTATCTCTTCCACCCTGCCCCCGGACTTACTACCACCTTTATTTATTTATTTATTTATTTATTTATTTATTTATAATTTTAAGAAGGCTCTATGCCTAATGTGGGGCTTGAACTCACAACCCTGAGATTAAGAGTCTACACGCTCTACTGACCGAGCCACCCGGGTGCTCCCCATCATTTTAATTTTATGTTTCTTTTACTCGGTCTTTCTCACTTTGATTACAAGTTTTATTCAAAGTCTAGTGAGCTCTGACTGGAGGATTACAGAATCTTTATTTGGTTAATTGTATCTTGTAAAGAATGACTTCTGTTTGTAGAAAGCAGGCTGTTGCTTTCTACAGTTAGCCAGGAGACTCCAAAAGCCAGAATGTAGAGGCCTGTACTCTGGGCCTATGACTCCCTACCTTAGTTATTTCCAGGATATTCATTAAATTACTTAACTGCCCCTTTCTTCTCTCTCTCTCTCTCTCTCTCTCTCTTTTTTTTTTTTTTTGGCTGAAGGTTACGTACACCTGCCTCTCCAGAATTGTGATTTCAGATACGGAAATAGGTGCTTTCGACTGTAAGTTTCATTCTGTGATTCACCCCTCCTTCTTTTGCCATCTGAGTTCTAATGCTCTCCAGGTTCTGCAGGGCTGTCTCTGCAGGTGTAAGCTGCTTTTTGCATACATGAGCTTGCAGCTTCTCATCCTACACCTTCATAAGCCTTTCCTCTATCCACTTTACAACTTTTGTAAATTTGTTGAAATCTCTTGCCAAAGAAGATCATTCTCCTATTTGTTGTTTTTCATTTAATCAATTTATTTTTGTTACTATAATTTTAATGAAGTCCTAAGAAGGAGTAGAGGTAAATATTTTTGTTATGTGTATTTCTTGAAACTGAGGTTAATCAGCTCCTTTTTTCCTGGAAAATTTCCCCAAATCATGAGATTGGAATATGCCCATTGAATAGCATATGTATCTCCCATCAATCTATTGGCTGGACTATTATATTAATTTCACTTCTCACTGAGCTACAAATGTCTGTAAAGGAGTAACTTATCAATTTAGAAGAGAATTCTTCCTTGCTTAGCTTTGCAACAAATATTAGGGATATAAATTCCTGATTCTATTGAAATCTTCTATAGAGCTTTTATTCCCATGCTTTATTATTGCTGATTTCAGGGCTCTGTTCACATTTTAGGCCCATTCAGCCTCCTTTGCCCATTTTGAATGAGTTATGTAGTATCTCATTGAAAAAGAACATAATTAAAACTAAAAACTGAGACAAAATGATGTCTGAACAGTCAAAAATAAATAGCACAAAGTTTCTCACATGGATTTTCCTAATAGTATCAGGGAAGAAGAAATTGCTAGCAAGAATTTCTCTTCAATGATAATGAAAAATTGAAAGCAGCAAATTAAAAAGAAGTAAGAGGTTACAATGAACAGAAAAATGACCTCAATCAGAAAGAGGACCCCACAATCTTCCAGAAGCAGACCTAAGAATACGAAATGCACAATAATTCATACCATTTTAATGTAAGTGCCGATTTCCTTGAGGTCCATCCACAAAGTATATAGGTTCATTTTTATATCTAAGAACTAGCAGAAATACTCATGATGACCTTTGGTTAAACTTATGTTGCAATGAAAAATGTAAATTATATTCAGAAGGCTACATAGAAAGAAGTGGATTTGTAATACAATTTAGGAACACCATGGTCAAAATAGCTACTATGAAGTGTTGATACTTAAAATTTCATACTCTGTTTTTTTCATAAGACTGCAGGCTCTAGAATCAGACAGAACCAAACTTGCTTCCCAATTTTGCCACTTAATCACTATGTATCTTTGGGCCATTTTCTTAATGTCTCAGAGCCTCTGTTTTCCCATCTGAACCTAATAATCTTACTCACTTAGTTGATGTAAATAATCCTTACAAAATGCTTATCACATTGCTTAACACATTAATCTTAAATACTGATTATTATCATTATAAATTTGTTTTCTGAGGTTTTTGCAGATTCTTTGAAAATTCCATTTTAGTAATTGAGTACTATTTCATTGTGACTACATTATATTTTTCTTTAAACATCTTCTTTTGTCGAATATTTGGGTGGTCTGATCTTTTTTCCTTCTTCTTGAGTGTCGTAAAATGGTATTAAATATCATCTGTCTTCAATTTGAATATACATTAGTATATTCTTTTATAAAATTGATTATGGCAAATAATCTCATAGTATCAATTTGAATGTCAATGAAGCAATGGCAAATCAAGAGAGTGTTGCAGATACAAAGTGCCAAAATGACAGTACAATGTACGGAAATTAAGCATAGTCACAAAGAACATGTTTCTGGTTTGTGTCTTTCAGGTACTTCTGGTTCTTCTTTTTGGTTGCGTACAGTTAGTCCACTCATAATTTTGTTATGTATTTCATTGATCATTGTCCATCTTGTCCGGAGAAAGAAAAAGTAAGTTGCATTACTACTTCTCTATGAAAGGGAAGGTGGGTAAAATAGGGCTAGTTTTAAATATGAAAAAAAGACATTTCAAGGGCTTTGGCAAAATTCGTCATGGAAAGAATGATGATGGAAAACTCTTTTCCATTTACTTAGTAATTCTTGCAGTCAAGAGTTTATCCCTGGTTAAATGATATCCTAGTTGGGATTGTATAAAGGTAGACTGTTAGTCATTTATGCTGATGGTAAATTGAGCTTACAAATCTTCCTTTAGAAGAAATTTTGAAGGAGAGAGCATATGAACTTCAGACTATTGGTGGGAGGGTCCACTGACTGCGGAACAAAGCTGAGATTGGAGGCTTGAGATAAATCTACCTCACAAAACCACAGTAGGATGAAAGTGGTCTTACTATACAGGACTAATATATTAAAATATCTTTTTATTTATTCAACAAATACTTCTTGAGTGCCTATATATTGCTATGCATTATTCTCAGTGAGGGCAAAAGAAGCACAACTAAAACAGGCAAGTTTTAGAAGTGTATGTCTCAGTAGGGAGAGGTGGTCAATGAAAATTTACATAGAAACAAGAGAACACCGGGTGGTGATATGCACTATTTAAAAAATAAAGCAGAATGAAGTAATTGAAAGAGACTATGGGACTAGTTTATATTGAGTGGTCTCTCTGAGAAGCTGACATTTAAATTGGGAAACCTGAGTAAGAAAAGAGTTTTGAGTGACATTCTCGAGAAGAGTATTCCAGACAAAAAAGGAAGAGTTATTGTAGGTCCTGAGGTGGGAATGACCTGGGTGTGTCCCAAGACAAAATGAAGTCAGTGTGCATAGAGCAATGATTTAGAAATAGAGATGGGGTTTAGAACAGGTAAGGCCCTCAGGCCTTGAAAGGCGTTTGGGATTTTTACTACTTGCAATACCAATCTATTGAAGTATTTAAAACAAAGGGACACAAGGATCAGATTTACACTTTAAAAAGATCTCTCTCACTGGAATGTGGACAAAGTTTCTTAGAATTCAAGGATGAATGCAAGGAGGTTTTTAAAGAGGTGATTGCCAGAGTCAAGATGGGAGTCAACAGTGGTCTGGACTAGGGTGGTAGCACTGGGAATTGAGGAATTAGGGAGAGGTTTAGGATGACAAGATTTGCAGCTGGATAGATGTGGATAGAGGGGAAATGGGGGGAAATTATCTTGATGATTCTAAACATTTCGGCATAGATTGAATAAACCTTTTATAAATGGGGAAAAATTCAAGGAAGAACAAATTTTGAGGGAGGATCAAGAGTTCTGTTTTGAACATGTTAATTTTTAAATGCCTATTTGAGATCCAAGAGAATATGTCAACTATGTACGAATCTGGAATTTACAGAGCAGATGAGACCAGAGGTACAAATTTGGGAGTGTAGTGGGTATCAACAGGACAAATCATAAGTTACGACTCTCACTATTATAGCGTAGAAATAAACTTCAAGTTCTGTTAATGGAGTATTTTTATGCTGAATTAAGCATTGAAAAGATATTTTGATCAATCTCTAAAGAGATCTTAATCTTCCAATTTTTTATTCATAGAATACTCTTATAATCTATTGCCATTAGGGGGAGTGTTTGGGCTTTCTTCATCTTATGGATCTATCAATGTCATCACACCTATAGGTCAGAGAATGCGCTTAAAACCACACCCCAGCTCAGACAGCCTGATGTGGAATCCTTAGTGAGCCACTCTCTTCCTGCACACAGGTAATTGGTAGGTGTGTGATTTTTGCTGTCATTGGGCATACTTCAAATTTAAGACTTAACCTTCCATATTAAATCATCCATTCGGTAGCAGCAATTACCATTTTAAAAATAAATGGAACCATATATTTGTTTATATAATCCAGTTTCATGAACTAGTGGGTTCAAGTGAAATGGTATTAATATTAATGACTGAATGTTTCTATTCATTCCCTGATTCAGGACCCCTAGTTGAATGACTGCTTTGATTTTGCTTTTTTTTTGAGTATTAATAAGTATGAGCATGTCTTCATATATTTCTTAGCCATTCAGGCTTCCCTTTCTGTGAAGTTCTTATCTATATCTTCATGTAATTTCTGGTTGGTCGTCTGTATTTGCAGAAATTCTTTATATTCTAGATTCTTTATGTACTAGATAGTGATTACTTTTCCCTATTTAGCACCACACTACTAAATTTTTCAGTTATATCATTAAAAGAGCAGAAATCTTTGATGCTTTAATGTTGTTAAATCCATCAATTTTTTCACCTAACACTTTGAGTTTGGGGACCTATTTAAGAAGTCGTCATTCACGTAAGTTCACAAAAATGTAATCACATTTACTAGCTTCATATTCTTCTATTTCATATTTAGGTCTTTTAACCTTTGTACATAATGTAGGAATGACATATATTGTTAATTTTCATCATGTAACGAGCCAGATTTCCTAACATCACTTATATACAATCCGTCCTTTTCCTTATTGATGAGCTCTGTTTTTAGCTCTCTCAGGTAGAGAGTTTTGTTCCATTGTTGAATTTTTTGTTTCTTCATGATTGCATATAGTTTTTATTATTATGGTCTTTTGTTATGTTGAAATGTGGTAGGGAGAGATCCCTTTTTGTGTTTTTTAAAGATGTATCTATTCAGGGATACACATACACACACCGTGAAATAAGTTTATTTCATTAAAAAATATAGCTGGAATTTTGGTTAGTCTTACACTGAATTGATAGATTAATTTAATTTAGAGAGCATTGATATCTTTACAGTGTAATTTACTCCACCCATAAATATGCTAATTCATTTATTCAAGTCTTTCTGAATGTCTTTTAGGAAAGTTTTAAAATTTTCTCTCTGTAGGTTTTGTGTAATTTTTGCTAAATTAATTCCTCAGTACTTTTAATTTGTTCACTATGATGAATGGTATCTTTTTTTTTTTTAAAGAATTTATTTATTTGAGAGAGAGCGAGCATGAGAGAAAGAAATCACGCAGGGTAGAGGGGCAGAGGGAGAATCAGACTCCTTGCTGAGCAGGGAGCCGGATACCGGACTCCATCCCGGGACCCTGGGATCATGACCTGAGCCGAAGGCAGCCGCTTAACCAACTGAGCCACCCAGGTGTCTCTGGTATCTTATTTTTTTTAATGAAAATTTCTAGCTGGTTATTAATGATTTAGGAACAGTTCTGGATTTTTTAGGCTAACCTATATTTGGAAACCTTGCTAAACTCTTTATTAGTTAAAAGTTTTTCTGTTTATCTAAAAGTTTTCTATGTAGATAATCATCTCTTGTGCACTCAATGACATTTTTGCTTCTTCCTTTCTATTCTTTATACCTCTTTTTTATATTAAATAACACCAGTTACCTTTGTCTTGCTTTTCTGAAATTAAAGACTGTGTTTTAAATTTCTGAAGTATGGTATTTGCTGCAGTGTTTGGCTATTTTTTTTTTTTTTTTTTTTTAAAGATTTTATTTATTTGACAGAGAGAGACACAGCGAGAGAGGGAACACAAGCAGGGGGAGTGGGAGAGGGAGAAGCAGGCTTCCCGCGGAGCAGGGAGCCCGATATGGGGCTCGATCCCAGGACCCTGGGATCATGACCTGATCCGAAGGC
>NW_022589711.1:35382875-35609126 GCF_004348235.1 Phoca vitulina
CAGAGGAGAGGGAACACAAGCAGGGGGAGTGGGAGAGGGAGAAGCAGGCTTCCCGCGGAGCAGGGAGCCCGATATGGGGCTCGATCCCAGGACCCTGGGATCATGACCTGAGCCGAAGGCAGACGCTTAACGACTGAGCCACCCAGGCGCCCCACCTGTTTGGCTATTAATCATATTATCAATCTCAAGAAACATTTTAATATTTCTATTTTCTGTCATTTTATTATATATAGACTTTGAACTTAAGAAGTAATTTTGTATCTGTTAATATAGTCATATGAATTTTCCATAGTAGTCCATTAATATGATAAATTGCGTTGAGAGATATCTAGTGTTAAACCATTCTGGGAGTATTTTTTTGCTTATATTTATAAATAAAACAGGACAATAATTTTCATTTTTTTAAATTATCTTTCCCTGGCTTTGAAATAAAATTTTCAAATTAAGATTTTGAAATTGACAGTAGCCTCAGAGAAAGAACTTAATCTTTTAATAGTTCTCCATTTAGAAACATGTATATAAGATGGCTACTTCTATTCCTTCACAATTATCTGGGTCTGTGGGGTTTTCTTTGATTTCAGCTTAATTGCTTTCAAAGTGACTGGCTTATTAAATTATGAATTTTTATGCTGATTTTTATTATTCTTTTCCTAATTTTAAATGATTTTATTTTATTGTAGTAAGAACATTTAGCACGAGATCTATACTCCTAACAAAATTTTTAAGCATACAATATAGTATTGTTGATTATAGGTACAATGTTGTATAGCAGATCTCTAGAACTTACTCACATTGCTTAACTTATGCTTATTGGTTAGTAGCTCTCCATTTCTCCCTTTCCCCAGCCCCTGGCAACTACTGCTTACTCTTTGATTCTATGAATTTGATTATTTTAGAGTCTTCACATAAGTGGAATCATGAAGCATTTGTCTTTCTATGGCTGGCTTATCTCACTTAGCATAATGTCCTTGTGCTTCACCAATATTGTCACCTATTGCAGAATTGCCTTCTTTTTGAGGCTGAGTAGTATTCTTTTGCATGTATATATCACATTTTCTTTATCCATTCATCTGTAGATCAACATTTAGGTTGTTCCCACATCTTGGCTATTGTGCATAGTGCTGCAATGAACACATGAAAGTACTAATAGCTCCTTGAGCTTCTGATTTCAGTTCTTTTACATAAATATCCAGAAGTGGGATTGCATCATATATAGTTCTATTTTTAATTTTTAAAGAAATCTCCATACTGTTTTCCACAGTGGCTATACCATTTTGCATCCCCACCAATAGCGCACAAGGGTTCCTATTTCTCCACATCCTCACCGACATGTGTTGTCTTCTGTTTCTTGTTTTATTTGTTTTGTTTTGTTTCTTTCTAGTTATTAACAAGTTTTTTTTTAATTGAAGTACAGTTGACATACAATATTATGTATTAGTTCAGGTGTACAACATGGTGACTTGACAATTCTATATATTGCATATGCTCACCACAATACTAGTAGCTACCTTCTGTTATAAAGTTATTACCATATTATTGATTATTCCCTATACTGTACTTTTCATCCCTGTGACTTAATTATTTTATAACTGGAAGTTTGTACCTCTTAATTCCCTTCACCTGAATTTGCCCATTCCCCCACCACCTTCCCCTTGGGTAACTATCAGTTTGTTCTCTGTATTTATGAATCTTTCTGTTTTTTGTTGGTTGGTTGGTATGTTGGTTTGTTTTGTTTGTTAGATTCCACATATAACTGAAGTCACATGATATTTTTCTTTCTCTGTCTGACTTACATCACTTAGCATAATATCCTCTAGGTCCATCCATGTTGTGAATGGCAAGATTTCATTCTTTTTTATTTTTTATGGCTGAGTAATATTCCATTATATATATATATATATATGTATGTATATATGTATATGAATGGATACAGAAGATGTGATTGATATCTATAGCTATATGAATATAGATATATATATCTCATTTAACAATAGTAATTCACAGACATGCTAAAATTAGTCCATAAATCTCCTTCATGGGTAACCCAGGTGCTTTTCAAAATGCCGCCCCTGTGCTGGGTCTCAGAGTGATATAGTGTGCTGGCTCTTTAAGAGTCCCAATTTCTGTATCCCTCTGGCTCTCCCCAAAGGAAGCTCCACCAATTTTCAAAGCTCCTAGAATTAAGTCCTGCTGATTTTCTTTCTTTCTTTTTTTTTTTAAAGATTTTATTTATTTATTTGACAGAGAGAGAGACAGCGAGAGAGGGAACACAAGCAGGGGGAGCAGGAGAGGGAAAAGCAGGCTTCCCACCGAGCAGGGAGCCCGATGCGGGGCTCGATCCCAGACCCCGGGATCATGACATGAGCCGAAGGCAGATGCTTAATGACTGAGCCACCCAGGTGCCCCAAGTCCTGCTGATTTTCAAAGCCAGATGTTAGTGTTGCAGGATTGCAGGGCTCTTGTCTCACGGAGTGGAAGAATGAATCTCATGGACACAAAAGGGTAAAGTGAAGCTACGAAGTGAAGGTGAGAGCAGAAAGGAAAGAAAAAAGCTCTCTAGAGTGAAAGGGTCCTGAATGGGTTGCCACTGAGGGCTTTTAGTGGCAGTCTTTTATTGAAACTGACTGGGAAGCTTGTGGCCTTGAGATTCTTGTGCTGTCTTGGTTTGTCCCCTTATCTCTTGTTCTTCTTTTTTTAATTTTTTTAAGAGAGAGAGCCAGAGAGCACAAGTGGGGGTAACAGTAGAGGGAGTGGGAGAAGCAGGGTCCCCGCTGAGCAGGGACCCCAATGCGGAACTCAATCCCAGGACCCTGGGATCATGACCTGAGCTGAAGGCAGCCGTTTAACAGACTGAGCCACCCAGGTGCCCCACCTTATCTCTTGTTCTGCTCTGTCTCAGTGTCTCCACTTGCCAGGAATAGTTCCAGAGCCTAGTCAAGGGAGTCAGGGGCCTCCTATCTCCCCAGCCTATACCTTCACCCCTTCCCTACTCAAAAGACAGGACCTGTGGGCAGAAAGAGCTATACTGGGATTATGAGCAGTGACTGATTGCCTACTTTTTAATTCATGGGGGTTAGGGATGGAGCAAGTCTCAGAGGAATCTGAAAAGCCTTGCTTTTCAGGACCTTGAAGGGCCAGCTGCTGCCAAGATAAGGTTACTTTTAAACATGATCTCACTGATACGCAGACCTTAAGAAACAAGGTAGAAGATCATAGGGGAAGAGAGGAAAAGTTGAGACAACGAAACCAGACAGGGAGACAAACCATAAGAGACTCTTAATGTCAGGAAACAAACTGAGGGTTGCCGGAGGGGAAGGGGATAGGGGGATAGGGTGGCTGGGGGACAGACATTGGGGAGGGTATGTGTTGTGGTGGGTGTTGTGTAAGACTGATGAATCACAGACCTGTACCCCTGAAACAAATAATACATTATATGTTAATCAAAAAAATAATGAAATAATAAAATAAAATACAATAAAAAACATTAAGTCACTAAGGCAGCCAGGAGTTCCTTGAGGAAGGTCACACTTTGCGTGTTTCAGGTGTCTATCAGTGAGCTGCAAGCTGTAAGGCAATTTTAATTTAAGCTGCATTTCTTTTGCCTTTGTTTCCCCCATCATTATGAGGCTTCACCTTCCCTTCCCTGTATCAGAGCCCCCGGGGTGTCTGATGTGGGGCTTGATCCCCTTGCTCCTCGGGGAGGACCTCCGCACTTATGAAATCCCTTCGGCTTGTAGGTCACCATGCTGGAAGTTTGGTTCCTGGCTGCACCTCTGCCCTTCCTACCCTTTTCAATGGGACTCCCGTTTATGTCTTTATTTGTGAAAAATCTGTCCCGCCAGTCTCACCAGGCTTGTTTTCAGAGTGAGTTGCATCACATGTAGTTGTTGCCTTGGTGTGTCAGTGGGAGGAGATGAACTCAGAATCCTCCTACTCTGCCCTGTCTTGTTTTCTTGATAACAGCCATCCCAGCATGTGTCAGGTAATATCTCACTGTGGTATTGATTTGCATTTCCCTGATGATTAATGACATTGAGCACTTCTTCACATACTTGTTAGCCGTTTATATCTTCTTTGGAGAAATATCTGTTCAAATCCTTAGCCTATTTTTTTAGTTGGGTTATTAGTTTTCTTTTGCTACTGAGTTGCAGGAGTTCTTTATATGCTTTGGAGATTAACCTCTTTTTTTTTCCCCCAACTGAGGCTTAATTCTGCCACTAACTAGCTTTTTTTTTTTAATTTAAATTCAATTAATTTACATTTATAATGATACATTTAATGTATTTAATTACATTTACAATAATACATTTAATGTATTATTTGTTTCAGGGGTACAGGTCTGTGATTCATCAGTCATATAATACCCAGTGTTCATTGCATCACATGCCCTCCTCAATGTCTGTCACCCAGTTATCCCATCTCCCCACCCCTCTCTCCTCCAGCAACCCTCAGTTTGTTTCCTGAGATTAAGAGTCTCTTATGATTTGTCTTCCTTTCTGGTTTCATCTTGTTTCATTTCTTCCTGTCTTCCCCTATGATCCTCTGCCTTATTTCTCAAATTCCACATATCAGTGAGATCATATGATAATTGTTTTTCTCTGATTGACTTATTTCGCTTAGCATAATACCCTCTAGTTCCATGCACATCATTGCAAATGGCAAGATTTCATTTTTTTTGATGGCTGCATAATATTCCATTGTATATATGCACCACATCGTCTTTATCCATTCATCTGCCCATGGACATCTGAACTCTTTCCATAGTTTGGCTATTGTGGACACTGCTGCTACAAACATGGGGTGCAGGTGCTCCTTTGGTTCACTACAGTTGTGTCCTTGGGGTAAATACCCAGTAGTACAATTGCTGGGTCGTAGGGTAGCTCTATTTTCAACTTTTTGAGGAACCCCCATACTATTTTCCAGAAGTGGCTACACCAGCTTGCATTCCCACCAATAGCATAGGAGGGTTCCCCTTGGAGATGAACCTCTTATCATTTAGATGGTTTGAAACTTTTTTCCAGAGTTCGTTATCTTTTATCACTAGCACTGATTAATTTAAAAACATACCTGGAAACATGCCCTCAATAAAATGAAAACCAGTTTTAGAAACTCATTAGGCCAGATGATGTGACAGTGAGAGAAGTAGGATGCAGAGGCTCAGGGCTACGAACCATCAGCAAGGGCCTGGAGGACCACAAACACTTCAGGCTTGAGTCAAGACCTTCCAGATTCATGTGGAGAAGAATGAACCCTGAAAGCCACCAAAAGTTGTTGCCTACCCTGGAGCTACTTGCCGGTGAACCTGAGTAATCACTTCCCGTTGCATAGCTCGAATACATGCAAATAGGTTACAGTCTTAGATGCATTAATAACAGTGAGAAACCAATATCGGCATGCTTGTGATGAATTATGTCTCCTAAGGACTCCTGAAAGTATTTCTGCCCATTCCATAGCCTGCCCTTTCAGTCTGTTGTTTCCTTTGCCATGCAGTAGCTTTTTAGCTTCATAGAGTCCCATTTGTCTATTTGTGGTTTTGGTTGTCTGTACTTTTGTTGTCATAGCCATGAAATCATTGCCAAGACCAACCTCATGAAACTTTTTCCCCATGTGTTCTAGGAGTTTTATAGTTTCAGGTTTTACATTTAAGTCTTTAATCTATTTTGAGTTGATTTTTCTGGTGTTGTGAAGGAAGGGTCCAGTTTCATGCTTTTGAATGTGGATATTTAGTTTTCCCAACATCATTCATTCAAGAGATGATCCTACCTCCATTGTGTGTTCTTGACACCCTTGTAAAAATCGGTTGACCACAAATGCGTGGATTTATTCCTGAGTTCTCTAATCTATTCCCTAGGTCCATATGTCTGTCATTATGCCAGTTCTGCTCTGTTTTGATTACTGTACCTTTGTATTATATTTTGAAATCAGGAAGTATGATGCCCCCAGCTTCATTTTTCTTTCTCAAGATTGATTTAACTATTCATGGTTTTTTGTGTCCCATGTGAATTATAGAATTGTGTGTGTGTGTTTTTTTTAAATTTCTGTCAAAAAACGCTATGGGAATTTTGATAAGGATTGCATAAAACACCCAACTCTAGTCCTTAAGGAGCTAGAAAAAGAAGAAAAAACTGATCTCAAAGTTAGCAGAAGGAAGTAACAAAAATTTGAGCAGGAAAAAACAAAAATAACAGAAAAAATTAACAAAATGGAGAGCTGGTTTTCTGAAAAGGTAAACAAAATTGATAAACCATCAGCTAAACTAAGAAAAAAAGAGTGAAGACTCAAATAAATAAAATCAGAAATGAAAGAAGAGACTGATGCCATATAAATAAAAAGGGTCATAAGACACTATTATGAAAAATTATACACTAACAGCCTGGGTAACCTAGAAGAAATGGATAAATTCCTAGAAACATCTAACCTCCCATGATTAAATCATAAAGTAGAAAGCCTGGATAGACCTCTAACTAGGTGGAGAGTAAATCAGAAATCAAAAAACTTTCAACAGGGAAAAGGCCAGGACTATATGGTTTCACTAGTGAATTCTACCAAACATTTAAACAAGAATTAATGCCAATGCTTCTCAAACGCCTTCAAAAAAATTGAAGAGGAGGGAATACTTCCAAACTCATTTTTTGAAGCCCACATTACCTTGACATCACAGCCAAGGACGTCACAAGTAAAATAGCCAGCCAAAATTCGACAAATATAGATGCAAAAATCTTCAACAAAATACTAGCAAACTGAATCCAACAGCATATTAAAAGGCTCATACAGGATAACCAAGTAGTAGTAATCCCTGGGACGTAGGGATAATTCAACATCTGAAAATTAATGTGATACACCATATTAACACAATAAAGAATAAAAATCACACAATCATCTAAATACATGTAGAAAAAGCATTTGAAAAAATTCTAAACACTTTCATGATAAAAACTTTGAACAAACTAGGTATAGAAAGAAGGAAAGTATCTCAACATAATAAATGTCATATATGAAAAACCCATAGCTAACAACCCACTCAGTGGTAAAACACTGTAAGCTTGACTTCAATAATCAGGAACAAAGCATGAATGCTCCCTCTTCCCACTTTTGTTTAACATAATACTGAATGTCCTAGCCACAGATTTAGTGGAGGAAAAACAAAACAAAACAAAACAAAACAAAACAAAAGGCAGGGAAATCAGTAAGGAAGACCTAAAGTGTCCCTGCTTGCAGATGCCATGATCTTATATGTAGAAAATCCCAAAGACTCCATAAAAAACTTTTAGAACAAATAAGCAAATTCAGTAAAATTGCAGAATACAAAATCAACATACAAAAGTCAGTTGTGTTTCTACACGCTAATAATGAACTGTCTGAAATGGAAATTAGGAAAAACAATTCCATTTACAATAACACAAGAAGGAATAAAATACTTAGGAATAAACCTAACAAAGGAGGTGAAAGACTTGCATACTGATATAAAATGTTAATGAGGGGCACCTGGCTGGCTCAGTAGGTAGAGCATGTGACTCTTGATGTTGGGGTCATGAGTTTGTGTTCAAATTGGGTGTAGAGATTACTAAAAATAAATAAACTTAAAAAAATCAATGAAGGAAATTAGAGAAAACACAGCAAATGGAACAATATCCTATAGTCATGTATTGGAAGACTTAATATTGTTAAAGCGTCAGTCTTTAAATTTTTATGACCAACTTGTCATTTTCAGAATTTTATCCACTTTGTGTTTTCAAATTGATATGAATGTTCATAATATTGTCTTATTTTTTTCTATTTGTTATGTCAGTTCTACTTCTCATATTTCATTTTATATTGTTTCTTTTTTTCTAACTTTCTTAGTAATTTTCTAGATGGGGGGAAGGTCAGAGGGAGAGGGAGAGAGAAAATCTTAAGCAGGCTCCACACCCAGCGCAGAACCCCACACAGGGCTTGATCTCACCACCCTGAGATCATGACCTCCGCTGAAATCAACAGTCAGACGCTTAACCAACTGAGCCATCCAGGGACCCCAATTTTCTTAGTAATTTTTACCATAGGTTTGTTTAATTAATTTCTAGAAAAAGCTCTTTTTATAGTCATTCAATTTTGTTCCTTTTTATTGATTTTTGCCTTTAGTTTTATCTACACTTTTTATTTCATTGAGTTCACTGCTTCTTTTGCTCAACATTGGTATATGATAAGTACAGTTAAGATGATAAATTAGCTCTAACTGCTTCTTTAGATTTATCCAAGAATTGTAAATGTCATCTTTCCCTTGTTTGCCAAATGTTAAATTATGTAAGCACATTTTTTCTTTTCCGAAGACTTTTTAAAGTAATGTTTATGCTTCATAATGGCAGGGATTTTTCCCCTCCCTTGTTCACTCTTCTGTGTCCTAGGTTTCTATCTTTTTGTGTTTTTAACCTATTTGTATATGTTGTAGTAACTGATATAATAGGACATCTTTTCCATTTTATTTTTAACTTTCATATCATTTTAGTTATATTCTTTTTTCTCCCATGCTGTTGTGAAGTTAAATATTCTTTTGTTACTATTCTTCTGATGTTCTTTCCTAACTTACTAAGGACAATACTGCTCTTTATTTTATAATGTCAATTTCTTTCTTTTTTTAAAAAAAGATTTTATTTATTTATTTGACAGAGAGAGACACAGTGAGACAGGGAACACAAGCAGGGGGAATGGGAGAGGGAGAAGCAGACTTCCTGCCAAGCAGGGAGCCCAATGTGGGGCTCAATCCCAGGCCCCTGGGATCATGACCTGAGCCGAAGGCAGACGCTTAATGACTGAGCCACCCAGGCCCCCTATAATGTCAATTTCTTAAAAATGTATATCTTGCCAAAATTCTCACTTACCTCTCATATCTCTTTTCCTCCTTCCATGTAGGTTTTATAATTTGGGGGATCTTGCTTTTGGGGACAATTATAAATTTTGATGAATTATTTATTCCTTCTATATATCTTTCTATGTTGCATCCTCCCGGATTAATGTTCCGTTTTCTTAGAATACTCTTGAAAGTGTTTTCATGGAGAGTTTGGATGGAATAAATTTTATGAGAATTATATCCTTTACAGAAATCTTTTTTTATCCTATAATTGTATAATATTTTGTTTATAAAATCTGGAACAGAGTCTTTGAGTAGATTTTAAAAATTTAGGTCCAGCAAAATATCTGACACTTGGGGAAAAAAAAAGAATAGAGAAAGATTAAAAATAAAGCAAAAGGAAAAGACATATCTGGCAAAAATAAAAAATAATCTAACAGAATGGTCTACACAGGTTCACAAAAAGCCACGTAGAAGAATGTTTATAGCACCACTATTAAAAACAACCCTAAACTGGAAAACAGATTTCCATTACCAGCAGCATGGAGAAATAAATGTGGTGTAGAGTATTTACAGAATGGATAGTCTACAACAGAGAGAATGAACGAATCACAACTATATGCAGTCACAAGGAAGAATTCTTCAAACCTCCTGCTGAGTGAAAGAACCCAGACACAACTGAGGACGTCGTCTCTGATGCCATTTACATGAAGTGTACCAACAGGCAAGCCTAGTCTAGGAGGTTAAAAGTAGGACAGTGGGGCAGGGGCGGGGGGTGGTGGTGGTGCTAGTGACAGGCTCTGGAGAGCTGGGAATGTGCAGTTTTTGATGTGCTTCTGGCTATGACATCGAGTTGTATACTTGTGATGTTTGCATGCTCCTCTACAAAATGATACATTTGATGAAAAAATAAAAAAAAATTAAATATACCTGTGTAGCAATGTTTATAAGAGATGACGTGGAATTCAAAGTTGGTTTTCTTCAATATGAAAATTAACTCATTGCCTTCCTGCACCTGGCACTGCCTTATGACATTTAAGGTCACTTTGATCCTCTTTCCTTTGTGTGTCTCTCTTCACTTTTGAAGTTTTTTAGAATTTTCTCCTTGATTTTCTTAATTTGATCTTCTTAATGTCACTATACTATGTCTATAAGTTGATTTTCTTTTATGTGTCCTGTTTGGCAGCCCATGAGTCATTTAATCCTTTGATTATGTGTGGTCATGTTTCTGTTTATGTGGAAAGGTCCAGTCATTATATTATAATTACAGCTCTCAGGTTTACAGGTCCACAGATCCTTAACTAAAAGCTCTTTCCCAGCACCTTGTCAGAGGGTGGTGGTAAGAAAACAGGAAGATTTCAGGAGATGAATAATTCAATGATCTGTTTACCTCTCTCTCTCTCTCTAAGAGCCAAGAACTCTGGAACTTGTTAAAATAAGAAGAATCTGCCTCGCCAAACAAGTGGAAGGAAACTCCTCCATGTAAGAAGACAAATAAACAAACAAACCAACCAGTCACTCTGAAAGAAGAGATCATTACAGAATTGATTGCTTGAATACAAAATTTGATTCTGGATAAAAATAAATGTGCATTTGTTTTTAAAAAGCGTCTGTTGGTTAAATTCAGCCTCAAAACATTTTTTTATTTTCATAGGTGACATCTGGAGAAACTGAATAACATTTCTCAAAATTCTTCATTTCTGACATGCCTGTGTGGAATTGTGTAAAATTTCTGTACGTGAGAGAATCCATCTTGATGCTCCATTTTCCTTTCCAACTAATGAGCTCTTGAACTGAGCCAGAAGCGACAATAGTTTTACAAACAGTTAAATTTCAACACAGCAGCTGGCATTCAGGTCATATGAAGACAGTATAGGCAGTTAACACATACTAGGGACAGCTTAATCGGACAGCAACAATAAAGCAATAGTTATCAGAAGTGGCTGTCAGCACCAAATTAGCACCTTTTCCCCTTATTTTCTTTATCTGCCTCATGTAATCACCCCTTCCTTCTTTTTCATAAAACCCCTTGCTTTCCCTACTAGAGCACAGCACGTTTCTAGTTTCCCGGAACCTGTGCTCCCTGAACTGCGATTCCAAGACCCCCGAAGAAAAGCCTTTTTCTTTCCTTTTCCATTTTGTTCTTTCTCGGTTTCACCACCTCCTGTTATTTCACACCTGCTTCACAATGCAGGTTGCCATTCCTGAGCGCTACGGCCCAACCGATGACTCCTCACCTCCCCCATTTCCTTTCCGTCCCTGTCACATGAAAATGGAAAAAGTGTATTTCCCCCCACCCCCCGTGCTTTCTCAGTTTCCCCATTCGTCACCTCTAAGAACTGGAAATGTTTCAAGGTGGGGAATTTAACCGGAACCCCGTGTGGCCGGGCGCCTGTGGGGGTACTTGAGGGCGCTTGGACCGCCACGATGGCTCCGTGCCGGGGCGGGGACTGGCCCGCCTCCCTGAGCTGGAGGCGCTCGGCGCGCCGCGGTGAGATCCTCCGGGCTTTCCAGCTGAAGCCGGCAACCGCGCGCGGCCGGGAGCGACCATGGGGAGGCCGGTGAGCGGGGCCGGGCGTGGAAGGAGGGCGCGGGGCGGGCGATGTCGCGCCGGCGGCCCTGGGGACGGCGGCGGCCTGAGCGCGTCCGGCTGCGGCTCGCCCGGGGCTGGCTGGGCGCTGGGCTTGGTGCGGGCGCTTTCCCCGCGACGCCTAGCCTTGACGAGAATAGGATTTTGCCTCGCGAAGGGTGGTTTCCAGGCTGGTCCCGGAGTCCCGGCTCTCTGTGTCAGTTGTCCTAGAAGGATGCCGCCAGGCGGGGGCCTCGGAGACGGAGACGCTTCTCTCGAGATCATTGTCCTCGGAGGGGACCTGGGCGGGGAGGCGCGCGCCTGCGGCCGGCCGGTCGGCTGGCGGCTGGGCTCCCTGGCCCCGACCCGAGCGCACGAAAGCACATCCTATTGTACGCTGTCCCAAGAAGGGGATGGCGGGTGCTGCTTTGGCTTCGTGTTGGCACCCAAAGCTGGGGTGGGGGGCTGCAGAATTCAGGGCTCAGAGCTCGCTCCCTCCTTGAGGCACCGGCCTCTTTCTCCATCCTTCGGTCCTTTGCCTCGGGAGCCAAAGAGGGCCAGATAAATCAGTGTTAAACCCCAGGGTATCCAAGAGAGACAGACATTTTGTTTATTCCGGATCTGTTTACATGGCTCAAACTGAATGAGCGGATTTTTATTTATATTGGGAGAATTGAAAAGAATAATAACAATACAAGATTAAAATCCAAACACAAGTAATACCTCAAGGTATTTTTTTTTTCTTTTTTTTTTTTTCATATATGGTTTACTGGCAAGACCGCACGGCCAGTCATTTCAGTATCTTTCTTAACAAAGGAGAATGGTGGCCTGGGAGCTTATGTTTACTCGGCGCACTGGATGCTGCTAATCTTCACAACCATCCTTCAGAGGAGGAATTGTTATGTGCTTTTACAAATAAGGAAACCAGCAGAGAGGTTAATTTTCACAAGCCCATGCGACTACACGTGATGGGAGCAGGATTTGCACCTAGAAACTCAGGGGAAAGAGGCATGGATAGGAGCAGTTAGCTGCCAGAGGGGTAGCTGCCAGGTAAGACCAGGTCCCTGGGAACCCTGGCCCTCCTGGCAAGGGGTAGAAGTGGATTTCTCCATTTTCATTTTGTACTCCCTGTATGTGGTTTGATTAATGGATTTTTTTTTTTTTTTTTTTTAGTTACCTAACATGTATTGGGATTTACTGCATCTTAGACACCATATTAAGTGGTTTCAATGATAGCAACCCAATGAAATAACAACGATATTTATTTACTGCTTACTCGTATCACTCACTATTCTGGGGGCATTCCATGTACTAACTTGCTTAGTCTTTTCAATAGAAGCGTTGGTGCTGTTATTTTGCCTCTTTTGGAGAGGTAAAGTCATTTGTCCTGGCTCACACATATGGTATTTGTGCTAACCCCACTCATCAGCCAGAATAATTATGTATATATTTAATAGCAAGGCTTTCCTTCTAATTCCCTTGCCTCAATCATTGTGTTTTCCTTCTTAGACATTCTTGGCTCCCAGCTCACACACTGTGTTCTGGTGTGTGTCTGCTTTCTCTCTTATCCTAAAACACAGATTTTCACTGTGAGAGCCAGTCCATTCTGTATTCCTCATCATCTTTGCTAGAATTTGGGTTTCCATGTGAGAGAGAGGCATATGGTTAAAAAAAATGGCAGGGAATTAGAATGCCAAAGAAGACTTTAGTTTTGGAAGCCAAGGTGTTGAGACAGCAAGAGCCTAAGCATTTGAGTTTTAAAAGCCTAAACACTGGAAAACCAAGGACATATGTTATTCCAGATGGGAAGAACGCAGGAGATGGAAGAACCAGCTTTCCTGACCCTAGGGGAAATACGTATTTTCTAGGCTGGGAGAGCAAAGAGGGCCTGATTAAAGTCTGTATTCAGACACAAGCTTGCCTTCTGAAAAGGCAGCCCTGTGCCTGATCACGGTGCATGGGGAGGGAGTTCAGGAGGATGGTAAATAGAACTTACAAGGAGCTGTTGAAATCCAAGAACAGAAACATCTGTGCTTTGCTTTCCTGGGAGAAACTGTGGAAAGAGACCAGCCTCCTCATCATGACAAGGGAAGAGTAAAACAGAGATGGATAGATACATGGGCGTCTAGGCAGAGAGCTTGTAGAATTTCCCTTTGCCCAACCCAGGGGCACGGAATCAGGAGAATGAAAGAGAGTGAGAGAAGACACTTTCTAAGCGCAAGGTTTAATTGCACAAATTGATGACCATGATGACTGGAGGGGAACACAGCCATCTTAGAGAATGCTACCGTGGATAGATGGCTGTAACCAAGGACTAGTAGCCCTGTCCCATGGCTTGGCATTGTGTGAGCCCCCAAGAATGGAGATGCAATGCCAGAGATTGGGACACTTGTGAAGTGCGGGGGTGGCAGGGGGCTGAATTGCCAGAGATGATGTGATATTGACTGCAGTGAAGTCTCTACCTCTAGTTGGAATGGCAACATGAAATAACAGTGAAACTCAGGTAAAGAAAAATACAGAGACCTACATTTCTTACACATCTCTAATACAGAAAAATATAGGGAAAAATTACATTTCTTGCCTGTACCCTTATGAACACACACATGCAGATGAAGTGAATGGATCCATGGGGCTACTGTAGTTAGTCTGTCTACATCCACCCTCTCATTTTATAATAAAATGATACCCAGAATAACATCCAATTAAATGTCACCATGTAAAAATGCCAAGGATTTCTTCCCGGACACATGAAAACAAAGCAATGCAGAAAAAAAATAAGGACACTACTGTTTGTTTGTTTGTTTTTTTAAAGATTTATTTATTTATTTGAGAGAGAGAGAGAGAGCACCCACAAGTGGGAGGGACGGAGAGAGAGGGAGAGAGAGACGGAATCTCAAGCATATTCTGCACTGAATGCAAAGCTGGTGACAGGGCTTGATCCTGGGACCCTGAGATCATGACCGGAACCAAAACCAAGAGTCCAATGCTTAACTGACTGCGCCCCTCAGGTGCCCCTGGACACTACTGTTTTTTAAAAGGGGCAATTCGTATAAAATTTGCAGAATTTTCAGGGAAATCTACTTCAGCAAACTCCAAGGCAGTCGTATCTTTCTGCAAAGTGGTCCCCCCTGAGTTCCGTCTTTAATGTTAACAGAAGTGGATTCTTTGGGAAGCGGATGCAAGCATTTGTAGTCTCCGTGTTTTCTGTGTGTATTTATGGCAGTTTGTTGTCCCCGACCATCCCACGTCTTTGAGGCCTGGCTCTTGACAATGGTGGCTTTGAGGGCGCGGCCTCAAATTGCTAGGGATTGCCGTAATGGAGGAGCCATGTTGCTGCTTTTCCCTTCCCATATCCTGAGCACACTCTTTTATTTCTTCCATTTATAGTCTGCAGTTCTGCATCCACAAAACCAAAGTTATCTGGTGGTTAAAACTTGAGCTGCAGCATTCCCTGAGGTAGCCATGAGATTGAAGCTTCCTTAGCTTTTTGTCCACATGCAAATGCCCATGTCTTTGCTTTGCTTTCTGTCTTCAGGTGTTCAGGAGGCTCTTCTGTCATCTGTCTACCTACAGACTGATTTGGTTCTTGGCAGCAGTGATGCTATGCAGGGCGCAAGGTAAAAAGATACCCAGTTCCCCTGCATGGGGTCCAGGGAGCACAATTTCTGGAGTGGAGACATCTGGCTAGTGTTGTTTGTGCTGTGCTAGTTCATTTGTCTGCATGAATTATTTAAACATGTAATTTGCTTGGAGGAATGGGAGTGGTTCTTTCTGCTTTACACATTTTTGTTTTCGAAGTGGAAAAAGGCTTTGACTATTTAGAAACTGTTTCCATAGATAAAACCAGATGTGAAGAAATTCTTTCTAAATTAAGATGTTTTTCACCTATCAAAGCAAATGACTTTTACATATTATTTAAATATAATTCCCTATGTTTATAAAGATATGGAAATGCTTGGGGAGTATGAATGAATATATACCCTTTTTAGAAGGTAATCTGGTAGTAAGCCTTTAAATTGGGCATGCCCCCTCTTTTACAGAAAAATATGGAAAATAATGAAATCTAGAGGTTACCTAGGTTCACAGTCTATATGAAGCATACGCCTGTGCTGTCCACTTATTTGTTGAGTTTCCTAGTTGTGCCAGACCTTTCTCCTGTGTTCCATGGGATGCCACCCCTCACTTCGCCACTGACCTTCTATCACCTTCCATGTGCTGTTGCTTTATGTCAGCCTTCACAGGTGGAGACAGGGCAGGCTTCCCACCATCCATGGCACAGGCTTTACCAACGGACTTGGGGGAATCTAAATGGAATTCCATAGAAGCATCCAAGAATTGTAAACTTTCCACTAAATTATTTCTTAGTCAAATAGAAGAATCACCTAAGAAGTTAAAACTCTAGCTCAGGTTCCTTTTCTACTCTCCATTCGAAAAGCAGCAATTTCTTCAAATCTCTGCTCTGCAAAATCTCAACAAACTTTCAGAAAACCCCAACAACAGGTATAGCCTCCAGAGCTTTTCACATCTACCAAGAGTACACCTCCCTACAACTACACTTCTGCAATACTCGTGGGTTCCAATTTGTGTCTGTTGGTATGCCTACCTTCTCATCCTTGACATTGTTGAAGGGCCACTGAGAGGACGTTGCTTCTTTTTTTTCTAATGATACTAGCCAACGTGTTCTCTGTGTTATTCATTTAAAAAAAAACAGATTTTGGTGTTTTTGATTAAGTCTACATGTTGTCTACCATTGCATTAATTTGTGCTTTTATCTATATGAATTCACTTCTTTTATCTTTTGGGGGGGTGGGATGTTTGAATATATGTGTGTATTCATTTTCCAATCTCTCGTTTCCTAATGAAGTTAAGATTAAATATTTCCCTCTGAAGATGGCTTTATCAATTTCTACGGATTTTAATACATTATATTCTCCTTGTCATTTATAGTAATTGATTATTCTTGCAATGACTTTTGGTGTAATTAGAGTTGAAAGAAGTATGTAAATTTCTTGTTTATTACATTGTGGACAGTGTTCAAGGTCATAGGGTAATAGCTTTTTTTGCATCTTATTTCAAGTTCAATTTGGGGGAATGTTTGTAAAGATTGTATGTTCTCTTTTGGTAAAAGTTTATAAATACATACTTATATACACATACACATATGATTTATATATATAATGATTTATATATAAATATTCATTTTTCAAATCTTCTCATCCTTACATTTGACCTTTTTGCTTTATCTGTATTTTTTAATATGTGGAAGTGAAAATTCTGAGCAAACTATGGAAAACTCTCCCATTATTTTTGTGGATTTAAAATTTTTCTTTTCAATTCTATGGCTTTTTATATGTTTCACTTATGTTGTTAGGCACAGAAAGGTTTGTTTGCTTAAAGATTTATTTATTTGAGAGACAGAGACAGAGAGAACACGGAGCGGGAGGGAGAGAGAGAGAATCTCAAGCAGACTCCCTGCTGAGTGTGGAGCCTGATGTGGGGCTAAATCCCATGACCCTGAGATCATGACCTGAGCTGAAATCAAGCATTGAATGGTTAACTGACTGAGCCACCCAGGTGTCCCAACATAAAGATTCATAATGTATATATCTTATTTTAGATTGCTCCTTTTATCATTTTGAAAAATATATTTTTGTCCCTTACAGTGTTTTTGTCTCCCATTCTTCCTTTTCCCTTCTTGTAAGTCTCAGTGATGATGTTGAAATATTCCAGGTCTTTGAATTTTTCTTGAATTTTTTCCATATCTTTATGCTTTTGTGCTACATTCTGAGAAGAATGTAGCACAAAAGCATACTTAACTAGTTGACCCTTCAGTGATGTCCATTCTGCTAAATCAGCCAAATCATTAAGATTTTATATTTGTCATTTTCTACAACTCTAATTTCTACTGTTTACAATGCTGGCTTCTTTTTACACTTAAGAGATCACATTTATTCACGTCAAAGTGTTTCTTGATTCATTATGTCTTTATTCATTTAGTTTGAGTTCCTGGGTTTGTAGAGTTTATTCTTTCATTGAGTCAGCTTTCTCAAACGTCTGCCTAGTTGTTATTATATTAAGATTTCCTATTGAATCATCTCTCATATCAATATGAGTAGCCAGCATTGATGGGGGAAGAAATTATTGTCATGCCTTATATTCTGCACTGCATTAAGTAAAAATGTGGGAATGCGTAGTAAATTGTTATTTGATTGTCAAAGCCATCTGGTACTACGTAGCCTCCTGAAGCATTGTCCCGCATATTCTTCTACCTTATGTTCCTATATTCACCACTGCTTCCCGGAGGCAAAAACTGCTGTTGCTGACCCTTCTTTGTAGGGGGTGTGTGTGGAATGTATAGGGCTGTTACATCTTCTTCACCTAAATGGATCACTCTGCCAATTGTCCGTTGGCCCTTTCTTTCTTCTGCACCTCTAGGCATGAACACTCCTGGTGATGCTTCTATTCTATCTGGCAATTTGCATCTCCAACTTCATTCTACCTGCTTTCAGCTTACAGGGATTCTTTGCACAATTTCTGTCACTGAAAGTTTGCTTTCTTGTTTTTTTACTCTGTTACTCTTAAAGATTGAATAAACATATTTGAACTTATATTTCTCTAGCAACATCAGGGATGTAGGTAAATGTTTTCTTTGCATTTTTCTCTATCTTTTCTATGTTTAACTTTGAACATGCATTTTTTTATCAGAAAAATGTGTATTTTTATGTATTAAATTTTAAAATATAAATGTTCTTTTATGATTCCATGATAAAAGTTGTGACCCAAAATGAAAAAAAGCTGCTGAACACACCTGCTTCCTTAAGATGCTCTCTGCAAAATTCCGAGGAAGTCTTGATTGTGACATGGCAGAAAATCAAGGGTGTTAGCCCAGAAAACATGGTCACCTTCAGCAAGAACCATGGGGTTGTGGTCCAGCCTGCCTATAAAGACAAGATAAACATCACCCAGCTGGAACTCACGAACTCAACCATTACCTTCTGGAACACCACCCTGGAGGATGAAGGGTGTTACAAGTGCCTCTTCAATACTTTTGGTTCTGGGAAGATCTCAGGAACAGCCTGCCTCAGCCTCTCTGGTGAGAATCTCTGGGAATACATTGTCTCTGGCTAGAAATGTCATTTTCAAGAATGTTTGGAACCTGGTGGTAGTGCCTAGTTTTTCAGGATCCTAACCTCAGAAAGGTTCATGAGAAGACACTTAGCCTTTCATGTCTGTTATAACTGTGCTTATGGTTATTTGGAAAGTTCATGGGGCTACCTGGAATCTCTGCCTGGGGTTATCTTTGCTCTGAGGAATGGTGTTCTCAGCAAGAGTAAATTAAGGGCCATGGTGAGGATAATGGGTTCTTTGTAAGTAGTGGTATGATTCAGACCTGGCTTTGCCATTAGCAGTCCTGTGACCCTGGGAGCGTCCCATCCCACTCTCTGAACCAGAGTCTATTTATCTGCACAGTAAGTATGAAATCGATCATCTGTAGGGTCTCTAACAGCTTTAACACTTTTGGATCTAAGGACAGAGCCAGATTGGGCCTACCCAGAGCCAGTTATGGTGGTCCCTCTCATTTTGTTTCAACACAGTTCTCTTGGGATATACCTCAGAGGCTCTTCATACCTGCAGTCAACTAGGTATTTAACTGGATAATAAGCATTCTTTTACAATCCAAGAGGCTTAGTTTGACAAGTTTCTTTTCCGTTTAACTGACACATAGCTGGGATCAAGAATTGAGAAGTGGGAATAAGGGGTAACTTTGGAGCACGGCACACTTGGTGGTAGTTTTAGAAGGGAAAAGAGAAATTTAGACAGGGTTATCAGGAATGTTAAAGTGAGAGTTTGAGCACACCAAGAATATTGGACATGGGGTAAGAGGAGGATCAGTAAACGAGAGTGCAAGGGAGGTATGGCAACAGGAAAAAAAAAAGGTTTCTTTCACTTATTTTGCCTATAATGAGTCCTCTCTGTGGGATCTTATGTCAGGTTTTCTTCTTGACTCTATTTTTTTGTTTTCTTTGTCTCTTTGTCTCCCTGTCCTTTTTCCTCTTTCCTCTCCTTCCAGTCTTCCCTCCTTCTTTCTTCTCCATTTTTCTCCTTCCTTCCTTCCTTCCTTCCTTCCTTCCTTGCTTCCTTCCTTCCTCCTACCTCCTCACTTGTCTTTTTTTTCCTTCTTGTGGATGTTTTTTTCATTTCTATTACTTTTTCTTTTCTTCTTTTTTTCTCATCTTTCTCTTTTTTACCCTCCTTTACCCATAAACTTTTGTATTATTTTTTACCTGAAAACCAAACTCCCCTGAATTTTCTGGATAGTACTCCTGTTCTTTTCCACACGGATCATTTCCAGCCATACCTTATAGCTTCCATCTATAGCTTCCTTGGATGTACCAGAGAACCCTGCCACCCAGTCTCACCATGTCAACCATACTCCTCTTCCTTCACTTTTATCTGTCTTCCCCTAGTGCCCATCGACTTTAGTAATCTGGGTATTCTTTGGAAGAAGCCACAGTCCCTCTGGGCCCATTTCCTCCAACCCACTGCCACCCACCCACCTCTTGAACCTCTAAACACAGACCAGGTTTTCCTTTCACTACTGCCCTTTAATTATCTTGTAGGCTCCAGAGTAACCACAGGAAAGCCAGCTTGTGTTTGCTCAGCAGAGATGAACTGCACATTGAAAGTACACAATGAAAATGAATTCACTGGTCAAGGGACTTTTGAAAGGGAACAGGGTTACAGCTGGACTAAAATAATGTGCTTTTCTCATAAACTATTTTGTCTTAACTCTATCAGGTGATCTCCAAGGTCCTTTCAACTGTCATTCTGTGATTTTCTGGTTATCAGCAGTGAATTTCTAATTTACATCTTCTGTAGATATTCCAAGCAGGGACTTTCCAAGTCTCCTCCTTGCATCTCATTCCCTGGTCCAGCTCTGAAAGGCCATCTCTAAGCACTCCCTCTGCGGGCTCTCTGGTCTGAAACTGCCGGGGGCTTCTGAGAAGTGCAGCCTACCTCTATGGCCATGCTGACGGGTGACCATTGTCAGACTATGAGAGGGACACCCAGAAGAAGCCAGAGATGCTGCCTTGCCCGGAAATGGAGAACAGAATATTAGGCTCTGGATCGTTTGGGAAAGAAGAATCCCTCCCCCCCCCCACCGCCCCATTCAGCTAATTCCCCTGCAGACAAACTACAGAGAGGATTTTTCTTGTTACAGAGCTGTCTTAGGCCAGTTTCCATCCTGCCAGCCAGAGGATTAGACACAGGAAGAACTGAGGAGCCCCACTTTGGGTTGGATGTGCCACCTTATCCCTTGAGCCCCCAGTGTCTTTCTGTAAAGATCTTCCTTCCTCCTCTGAGGAGAATGTGGGGCTTAACTGATGGCAGACCATCATTTTTTCTTTTTTTTTGTCCCAGTACAGCCCACAGTGTTCCTTCACTATAAATTCTTCGAAGACCACCTAAATATCACTTGCTCTGCCAATGCCCGCCCAGCCCCTGTGATCTCCTGGAAGGTGTCTGGGTCAGGGATTGAAAACAGTACTGAGGTTCTCTCGCACCCCAATGGGACCACGTCTGTCACGAGCGTTCTCCAGGTCAAAGACCCCAAGCGTCAGGTGGGGAAGGAGGTGGTCTGCCAGGTGCTGCACCTGGGGAATGTGACCAGCGTCACGCAGGCTGTGGATAAAGGTAAGAGAAGGCTGCGGCTGCATCTGTGAACACACGACTGGAAAGTGGTGAATGGTCTGCAGAGCCTCTTGGCCTCCTAGCCAAGGAGCTAATAAGACAGAGAATGGAGTAAGTGGGGAAAGAAAAACAGAGTTGAGGAAACCAGTAAAGCCAGTCTTACTTTGGTAACTGTTGTATGTTGCCCACATACCAAATGCTTTTGTTGAGACCCATCCACGCCTTTAGTTTCCATGCTGCTGACATTTCCTGAGTGTCTGTCGTGTGCCAGGTGTTGGGATTGTTGAAATGCGAGAGTAAGCAAGACTCAGTGCCTGTGCTCAGAAAGCTCCTGTTCTACTGCGGGTAACACAATGCGCAATTACACAACTGCGGGCGAAATGCTTCAGGAGGAAAGCTACGCTGCACCCGGGAGGATTGAGAGTGGGGAGGAGAGGATCAGTTCAGTCTGGAGGGAGCAGGAAGATTTCCTGGAAGAAGTGACGTCCATGAGGAAGGCTTTGCATCGTCTGCGCTGTAGAACTGGGCCACAGAGCTTTTAAGAAAGGGGCCAATGTGAGGATGTTTTCCTCACCCCTTTGAAACAAACTGCATCCTGAGCAAGACCGCTTTTGCTTTCTTGTGTTTCTCTCTAAGCTGCTAGCTCTGGGTCTCATGGACACAGGAAGTGAGGCCTGTGGGCGGGAGAAGAGAGGGAGCGGCAGTTTTAGGCAAGATGCTTTGGGAATAGCCACAGTTTTCTTTATCTGTGTGGCTAAAGCATCAGCTCTGGACGAGGCTCTCAGTAATAAGCCTCCTACAAAGGTACTGATGCTTTTTTTCCAGGGAGCACTTTAAGCACTAAAGCCTGGGAAAACTTTCCCCTGAATGCCTTATTGGTGTGGTTGCCTCTAGGGAACATTTCCTATAGTCATTTTTGGGGTTATTGAAAAAAACAGACTAATCAAAAAGTCAACATTTAGGTAATTTTGGGCAAAAGATTTGTAGTGTTAGATCTGGACATTTGTGAAGAGATCCTCATTTTCAGCCAAGGCAGAGGGTAAATTTCCCTGAAAAGCAAGAATGTGAAAAGGAACATGTCTTCTTGTCCAAGAATGCCAGAATCGACTTACATCGTTTATAATGTTTATACATCGTTTGTGTAATGTTTGTTTACTCTGCGAGCATTTACTGAAAGTCTTCCATGCTTCAAGCATTTATCAAGCACTGGAACCATGGAAGTTAGACACATCTCTGTCTGAAGGGGCTCGGTTGAATTATGATGTGAGAAATCCTGTTACAGAAGTATGAGGAAGATGCTGGAAACTCCCAAATCAGGAAGCTCTTCCCCCGCTGTAGGATTGCGGAGTGACACTGAGGGGCCGCGTTTATTGACTGTTGGAAAGAGGTTTAATAACAAAGACACAGATTAGAAGAAATACAATAAAAATATTGAGATGAGTTACTCCTGGGGTTGGCATCATGAAATCCATGATTTTTTTCCTTTCTATGTCTCTGTATTTTCCACAACTTCCTCAATAAATATATTATTTTAATGGGCGGTGACCTCTGACCAAGCCTTGGTTCTGCCCCTTACTATGCTGATTTGGGGCTTACTTAGCTTCTCTGAGCCTCAGTTTTTTGTTCTGCTGTTGTTGTTGTTGTTTTTATATGTGCGATGATGATAATAATACCTAACTCTTGGGTTGTTTTGAGGATTAAATGAAATAACACATTCAAAGCTTTTATGAGATAGTAGCCACAGAAAACGTGGTTAGATTATTATTAACTAAATGTTATTGAAATAATATCAAACCATGAGTGGAGACATCAATAGGTATATATTTGAGGATAATTTTCATCGAAAGCTCCACTCTAGGAAAAACTCATCCCAACGATTGCTTTATCACTTTTTGCCTCAATGGTTTCTGCTTATGACTTTGTTTCTCCTTTTCCCCCCCTTCACCATCTATAGGATTTTGGTTTTCAGTTCCGCTCTTGTTAAGCATTGTTTCCTTGGTAATTCTTCTGGTCTTAATCTCAATCTTACTATACTGGAAACGTCGTCGGAACCAAGACCGAGGTAAGTTATCATAGGAAGTACAAAGAAGGAAACAAATGATTTTTTAATAGCACTGTAGAGGGCACAGGAAGATGTAAATAAGGGATGGCAACAATGTGTCCTGCTTGTTGTTGCTGGTGTTTTAGAACACTTTTGGGGTCATTTTCTTGCAGTTGGACATTAAACTGGATGTTTCTGCTTTTTATTTGCTACGATCATTTAATGGCTAATTATTTGTAAGTTGAGAGTAAGGGTCGATGAGAGGAAATGTAGACAATGTCTAGTCCCTGTAGAGTCAGCTGATGGCCACACCAGAGAAAGAAGTCTCTGTACCCACACTGTGTTCTTCTACCCATTAACAAGAAGGGCAGTCTCTTTTCCTTTTACGGCAAGCGCTCCCTGGGCCAGCTAGTCCACGTAAGAGACTCTGAAATTGTCCAGTATACTCACTAATTAAATAGTATTTTCTATGTTATACTCCTACTATGCCTCAAATACTATAGGCAGCTTACAGGTGACCTACACTTACTAACTCCGTCATGTCATTTTGTCCTTATAGACTATAAATTTTTTTCTGTCCCTACAACATCTATCACAGTGTCTTATGTATATGAAGTTCTCAATAAACTTTCATTAAGACAGTGAATGAATCGGATGGATGGATGGATGGACGGATAGATAGATTTTCAAAGTGACGTTTTCAATTCTCTTTTTCTTACTGTAATTTCAGTACCTCATAAATGCTGAGTCTAAAACCTTGGGAGATACTATAAAATGAGAAGCTATAAAACAAGAGGATTCAGCTAGAGAGAGAGATTTAAATTTTTTTGTTTTCGGGAGGCAGTGCATAATTTATTAAAGTTAATGCAAAGCTTCAGTTTATGGTGTGTGTGATGGGGATTTCCAAGGGTGAAAGGCTGATATGGGAATTTTTCCCATCTTGGATGACTGAAAGATAGGGAAGAAAAAAACTGTTGGTTTTTTAAAATTAAATCGTAAGCTATCTTTCATGTTGTAGGTTTTTCGAACACTTAATTTTGCGTAAGCCTTATACAAGTACCAGATTAATTCTTGTGATTTTATAAGAAAAGCAACAAATCTTCAGTGTCAATGACCCTTTTGCAAAAGTAGATAAAAGTGTTTGTTCTGTGGGAAGAGGAGATTACAGATCAGATAATTTTATTGCATATAAACATAAGCCCATAGAATTCATTAGTGCTCTGCAGAATGTCAAAGGCAGTAGGCTGTTTGATTTTACTTTATCCAAACATTTCATTTTTCCCATTAGGACTTGAAGCCAGAGAGGGAAATTGACTTCCTTCCCTAAGGTCGCACAGCTAGTTAACAACAGGCTTAGGACTAGAACGCTGGTTTTGGTCTGCTGACCTCTGCCAGAGTGTTCTTCCAGCTCTGATGCCCTGGAGTCCTGACTTGAAAGGCATTATTGGGTTGCATGTATTTTAATCCTAGCTTGCTGTTACTGTTGTACTCTTTTGGAAAGCGTGAGGAAAGAAGTATGAAGTGTTCAAATTCATCTTAAAAAGTCCCTGTTGGACAAGAATCTTATAATACAATCTATTCAAGCCCAAGGTAAATTCCACTAGAATGGGGCATTTGCAAAATAATTGTCCTTTGTTCATTAAGTAAGTCTTGGGTTTTCTGGGAAACATCATTGTTCAATGTCTTTTCTAGTTGAAGCAAGGGGAGTCAGCTTATCTTTGTTTCTAGGCTTTTTCTCATTTATGAAAATAAACACCTGAACCTCTACAGAATCTTGCAAGCACTGGGATTGCCATTTACTGATGATGTCTTCATGACATACGGCCAAATCAGTTAATTACATTGAATGTTCAGTGGCACATTTTGGGGGACTGAATTTTTTTGCTGGTTTCAAATATTTTAACAGCCAGATGATTTGGTCCCATTTACTTAAATAGCTAGTAAAACAGAGTGTCAATTATGCTGGAGACTTAAACACTCAAGATCAAAACTGAAGTTATAACAAAAGTTGGGCGAAAGGGAAGAAAACCATAGAAGATGTTGACATTTTAAATTTCTTTAAGTAGCAAACTCTGATTATCAATTTGTGATGAAAGCCAATGGACCTACTACATTTGCTTCCTATCTTTCCTTACCCTTACTTTGGATTTTCTTTTTTTTTTTCTCTTTTTCTTTCCATCATCTCCTGAATGCCTAAAACTTTTGGATGGGCAGGAAAACATGATCAGTCAAAAATGACACCAAGTTTCTGATCTCAGTGACTGGAACAATGGTGAAGTGCTCAGAAATAAGGAAGTGAAGAGGGGAACTGAATGTGTGTGAGTGTGTGTGTGCTTGTGTTCAAAGTTCATGGAGAGAGAAGGAGGAGAGGAGGGATGAATTCATTCTTGATGAATTCATTCTTGAACTCACTGAATGTGAGTAGAAAAGAATCCTCTCCAGAGAGCTGCCCCATGGTAAGACAAATCTAGTTAAGTAAGTGTGACTTAGCAACAACAAAGTCTATTTTAGATCAAAATCACTTACTCATTGCTCACAAAAGCACAAGCAAATTTATAGTTTTGGGATAGAGGAGTGATCTCTAATGATGATGTCACTTTTGTAGAAAAATCACTTTTTGTTGTGATTCTGTTTAATGCCGGAGAATGGTTGTGTTCTTTTCACCAGTGAAGGTGAAATACCTCTGGAGGAAGGTATGATGACTTAGAGGCAATTTCTCTTTGTATCAGTCCTGATGGGATCATTGTAGTTACTTCCCATGAAACGACATCAGTAAGATAATAGGTTGATTAATAGATCGATATGTTTTCAAAGAACAGCCTCTTTTCTTTGTCTTTCGTGAATCCAGTACTTTATTACTAAAATAGAAAGTGAAAAAATAAAATAAAATTTCCTAGGGAAATTTTCCACCATTCTATATTAGTTCTTGCTATTAAAACCCAGTTGATGTCATAAATGTGCCCCTTCCACAATGAAATTAAATTTGAGCTTGAGAATAGCCTTTTATTTCTCATTAGTCAACCCACCAATGATTACATGCTTCTCAAAAACTCACCTCACTTTGGGGCAGATCTTAATAGACAGATAATCACCTCAGTTTTTGAAATTTTTGAGTACTAGTTTTCTTTTGTTTGATTGAGTCAAGGCAGAATTGGCAAACAGTAGAAAATTTAGACATTCATATGAAATGCACATGCCAGATTTCACTTTTTTTTCAAGTGTCTAGCTATTTCATAGCAAAGTGGTTTTTTTTTCTTGCCCACATTATCTATAATTACCCTGAATTCTTTCACTTCACTTCATAATAATGTAACCTGTAAATGGGCTCTTTCAATGATAATGGCAGTGTTAATAAAACACTATGTTCTGGGTGGAATCATGCCATTTTTTTCTTTTTTTTTTTTTTAAGATTTTATTTATTTGACAGAGAGAGAGAGAAGAGCAGGGGGAGAGGGAGAAGCAGGCTCCCCGCAAAGCAGAGAGCCCGATGTGGGACTCGATCCCAGGACCCTGGGATCATGACCTGAGCTGAAGGCAGACGCTTAACCGACTGAGCCACCCAGGCACCCCGCCATTTTTTTCGATTTTAAGCTTAGTACTATATCAAATAACAAAAGTGCCCAATGGACAATTTATGATGGTGAAATTGGTGACTAGTTAGAAGGACAATACAAGAGTATTTGTTTCTAAAATAATAAGAATCTTTGCTTTGCGTAATAATTGTACTTACATCTCCCTGAGGCAGGCTGGATGGGTGGTAGCCAGCACCCCTACCCCAGTTTCCTCTTAGCTCCAAGCTGAAGAAATGGGGTGTTTTATACGAGAAAAGTGTGGGGCAACCTTTATTGGACTGCTTAGGTCAAAACTGCTGGGAGAAATCTTGCATTCCAACGTATTTTTCTATAAGAGTTTACCCTTGAATGGGGGCAGATGCCATCCATCATACCAAAATGTCACGACCAGATGACAGAGTCACTCACTAGCAGAACCTTAAGCCTGGGCATTCTTGCCTGAGCTGTTCTGTGTTTTTTTTACCACAGACAGCAGGTACTGGAATTTTGGCAGGTTTAAAATGTTACAGTTTCTGGTAAAGAATTACTTAAGATTACACAGAGAATGAGAGGTAGCCCCAAGATAAAATCCCAGGTCTTTGCCTGCCTTGTAGGGAGGTCCACATCCTTTCAGTTTAGGTGCGAGAAACCTGATAGCCCTGGAAAGGCCCTCCATGGATCTACTTTGTGACCATTCCCAGCCCAAGGCCCAGTGAGTTAGTATCCACAGAGAGCAAAGCTCAAGGTCTTATAAATAAAATACATGTAGATTATTTGGAATTCTCTCTCTTTTTTTTTTTTTACTTGTAGTCCTAAGTGATTCGGCAAAAGATTATTTCCTAGAATTACCTATGTCCCTTGGAGAGAGTCACGGTCTCCCCACATCACATTGGGTCAGGAATGTCCTTATCTTTGCCAATGAAATATGCACAGGTGTGTTCTATGCTTACTGACCCTTCTGTTATGTATCTTCTTCAAATGTGTTAGGATAGACATTATAAATGTTGGAAGTTAATATCTTGATCTTTCTTTTATCCAGAGCCCTAGAGGAATCACACAGAACCTGGAAAATTTACTCCCTGGTCTACTTGAATCTGACTCAGAAGGAAGGTAGGAGGAAAAGGGTCATTCTCTGAGGGACATAAAGAGCAGAAGAGGTAGGGGTAAAAGACCTAAGAATTTCAAGATTTTCTACTGCCATCTAAGCTACCCAGTGCTTGTGGGAGTTCCAAAAGGAAGTCGTTTTACCTCTCAAGTCTGTTGTAGGACTTGATTTTGTGACGCAATGCAGTGTTGTGCTGTTGAAAGGAGACTGGACTTTGAATCAGTAGCCACAACTCAGAGGCTGACTCTGGCTCCAACCGAGGGCAACGCTCTGTCCGTCACTTTATCTCAATGAGCATCCACACCCGCATCCAGAAAATTAGGAAGTTGGACCAGATCGTTTGCCATTCTGCTCCAAAAACTGATGTAATTGCAGGAAAAAAAGGAATCAAGAAAGGAAAAAGAGAAAGGAGAACACGGGAAGGTGTTAAGGATCAAAGAACTTTTCTGAGACTACCTTTTACCTTTCTGTTGCTGTTCCATCTCTTCTTCCATATTGTTCTTAGGTCCACGAGTCAGTTTCCTCTTCACGTGGTGGTGGTAGTCCACTACCTGCCGACTGGTTTGTTAGTAACTGGTCTTTCTAGAATCCTTGGTTTCACTGCAGTTCTTCATGTCCTCCTGTGACTGGTGTTTACCACAATGAATATGGGACTGAATTCATTGCAAAATAACATTGACAACCTTAACTTTACTTATCTACTTGTATAGAAGAATAAGTATTGTTAGCCCAGCAGCTCACGTTTTTAAAAAAAACATTTCCTGTCCCATTTGACTTATAATAGGATCTGGTCCTATACCAGTCATTGTGAAATCAAAAGAAAATACATGATAAAATAAAAACAGGCATTTAGGAAGTTTCGAATTCAATTCAGAGTCAATTCAAATGCTTCTCCCTCCTGGCTTCTTTTCCCATGAGTTAACTTCTCATAATAGCAGAGAAGGTATGTTTGGGTTTAGAAATCCCTTTGTTCTAAATTATATTGTTCTAACTAGTGGAACATTTTTGAACTCTTAAAAATCACAGGACCAAATTATTGACTTTTTCAGTATCTTTTGCTTTCTTGTCTCTACTCAGTGACCTAAGAACTAAAGCTTAAGTTGTTTTCACTGTTGAATTGGATATTTGTATATTTAGTAAGCTTTTCATGTTATTTAAATCTGTATTATTTCTTATATTTGTATTAAGATACTGAATGATTAAAAGTGTCAAATCTAAATATTTGGTTCACGACACTCTTTTGGGAAATGTGGACATTAATGATAATCTTTAGATTTTCCCTCTTCGTGTGAAACACTCCTCTCTCCTCTATCTCTCACCCACTAGAAGATGCCACTGACATTTCTGATTAATCACAAAGTCACAAATCAGATATCCCCGATCTGGCCAGTGAGAGCTCCGTCAGGTTGACAACTGTGCTTTGGACATGACCTGGTCAATTTGGAGCACTTCCTTGTATATGTTCTTTTGATTTGGCTTTTAGATACCAACCTTTGCAAACTGATTAAGTTACTACGGTTTTGAATTTAATCAGAGCTACCACCCTGCCTGGTATTTCAACTGCCAAATCAGGGAGGATAACTAAAGCAGTAGCTCTCAAAAATTTAGAACGTGCTTAAAAACATTATTGAGAACCCCAGAGAGTTTCTTGTAAAGAGAAGTGTTTGCTGATATTTACCACATTCGAAACTTTCACATTTAAAATTCACATTGTGAATTTTAAAAACAAAAATATACAAGCATGCATTCTATTAGCCATCAGAATGATGTCCACATTACACATCACATAGTTTCTGGGAAGTTCCACATCACGATTGTGAGAGAATGAGCATAAAAAAGGCAAATGATGTGTTGCTGTGAACAATAGTTTTGACTTTTGTGGACTCCCTGAAATGGTCTCAGGGACAATATTAAACACTGATCATTTAAAGTATATGCAAAGAAGGAGACCACATTATGAAAAGATTTCATGAGTCTTTCCCAAAGAGACTCCTTATTAAACAGATATCTTTACAATGCCTAAGCATTCTATTATTTCATCATAACTTATTGCAGAGAGCCCGAGGACTAATCCTTCTTCATCACTAATACAGGTGTACCTTGGAGATATTGTGGGTTTGGTTTCAGACCTCTGCAAAAAAGCAAATATCACAATAAAACACCTCAGATGAATTTCTTGGTTTCCCAGTGCATATAAAAGTTATGTTGACAGTATACTGTACTCTATTAAGGGTGCATTAACATTATGTCTAAAAAAAAGAAAAACGAACTATGTACGTACCTTAGTTTAAAAATACTTTATTGCTAAAAAATGCTAACCATCATCTGAACTTTCAGCAAATCATAACCACTGATCACAGATCACCTAGCAAATAGAATGGTAATGAAAAATTTTGGAAAATTGCGAGAATTACCAACATGTGACACAGAGACATGCAGTGAGCAAATGTTTTTGGAAAAATGGCACCAATAGACTTGCTCGAGGCAGGGTTGCCACAAACCTGCAATTTGTAAAAAACACAGTATCTGTGAGGTGCAATAAAGCAAGGTACACTTGTAATTCAATTAAATTGGTTTATGAAATGGCTTCTCAGTTACCTCGGAGGATACTGAGAGACTTGGACTTCGAATAGTAGGTTGTGATGGACAAGACCTGGGAGGGTCGTAGCCAATGGAGGCAGGAGGAGGAAGGGGGGACCCGGCTCAGACCCGGATCACGTGGTTCTGCCCCAGAAAGTGGATGCGTGTGAAACACCTTTATTGCCCTGCGACCCTTGCCCCCTCACCCGTGGAAGGGCTCACCAACTCCTTTGTACTTATTCTGAATGTTCCAGTTAAGGGTGCTTTTTTTGTATTTGTGAATTGGAAAGAGGCAGCTTGGGCTTTGCCTGTTTATGTAAGATTGGGAAAGTTGTAAACATTCGAGTCACTTAAAATAATTCAATCATGTAGTTCTGTTGCTGGTAAAAATTTAGAAAAATTCCAAGGTGGTGCTAAACCTGCCTCAGAGACAGGGGAAATCAAAAGAAACCCTTTGTGCTTAAATAAAACTAAAACTGAAGATGAGAATTTGGGGGAGTGTGTAAAAATTTACTAATCACCAACCAGGTAACATTTATAAATGCAGGTTCAAAAAGTACAAAATCCATATTGTAACTAGGGATCATAAAGCTTTGGTTAAAACAGTTTTCTTTTTTACAAACGAACTTTCTTCTATGACTATTCTTAGCCTTCCAAGAAAGAGATTTAACTTTTTTAAAAATAAAGCTCCCTAGCGGCGCCTGGGTGGCTCAGTGGGTTGAGGGTCAGACTCTTGATTTAGGTGCAGGTCGTGATCTCAGGGTCATGAGATCTAGCCCCATGAGGGGCTCCATGCTCTGCAGCGAGTCTGCTGCTCTCCCTCTTCCTCTGTCCCTCCCCCTGCTTATGAGTTGGGCCCCCTCTAAAAATAAATAAATAAAATCTAAAACAAACAAAAAAGAAACCATTGCCGAGTTTTTAAAATAAATAAATAAATAAACTCCCTAAATTAATTCCTCACAACTGTAATGTCTTTTGGTTTGGGGGTTTTATATTTGCCCCCACGATATTCCAGATTTGACCTCAGTCTCCCCGCCACAGTTGCTCAGGCAGACGAACTTGCACGAGGTCACACAGAGCTGCGGTTCATTTCTAAGCAAGCAAACTTCTGCCCAGGCATCACATTCCTTTGAGCCTTGTGCGATCAGGAACATGTCAAAGCCCATTTTTCTCGGTGTGAAAAATGAGGCCCCAAGCTCTTCAGTGACTTTTCCTCAGGTAACACTGTAACCATGAGATGGGCTGAAACTCCAGCTGGGAACCCCAGGCTTCCTGCCCAGGACTTTCTCTGTCCTCTGCACTCACCCCGCGATTTAGCCCCCACCCTACTCGTCTATCCTGTTTGTTCTATCAGCACTCAGAATCCAATTCCTACCCCCAATCCTACCACCTTGCCCCAACCATCACTGTCTTTCTCTGAGACCCTTGTCAAAGCTTTCTTTTTAGTCTCCCTGCTCTTTCTCCCCTGTTCGGTCTATTCTCATAACTGTTTTAAAATGTAAGGCAAGGGGCGCCTGGGTCGCTCAGTCATTAAGCGTCTGCCTTTGGTACAGGTCATGATCCCAGGGTCCTGGGATCGAGCCCCGCATCGGGCTCCCTGCTCTGCGGGAAGCCTGCTTCTCCCTCTCCCACTCGCCCTGTTTGTGTTTCTGCTCTCGCTATCTTTCTCTCTGTCAAATAAATAAATAAAATATTTAAAAAAAATAAAATGTAAGGCAATACAAATCATGTCATTTTGCACAAAATGTCCAAATGTTTTGCATTTTATTTAGAGTAGAAGCCAAAGTCTTTACGTGGGCTATAAGGCTCTCCATGATCAGGGCCCCTGATAACTCTCTGAAATCATCTGCCCCTCTTTCTTCTGATGGCGCTCTGCCAGCCACACTAGCCTCCTTGCATTTCACCACCTTCAGCCATGCCTCCACCCCAGGGTCTTGGCACCTACTATTTTCTCTGCCTGGAATGTTCTTTCTGAAGACAGCCACTGAAGCCCTTTCCCCAACAAATACTCTCCTTCTCCTGCTTTATTTTTCTCCGTTGCACCCACCACCATCTAGCATGCTCTATGCTTTATTTATTTCATGTATTATGTGTCTTCTCCCATTAGATGGTAAGCAGAGATTTTTATCTGCTTGCTTGCTTGCTTTTTCCTAGCACCTAGTACAGGTGGCCAATAAATATTTTTTTGGATAAATTCATGTTACAGTAATACATTATGGGAAGAAGGAGTAGTCCAAATAACTTTGCACTGGTATATCCTTCCTGCCCTATGGGAAAGTGCGATCGACCTAGACCGCAGAAAAAGGACTTTTAGAAACTGGTGGTCATGAGGCATAGGGACAAGGATAATAGATGTCGAGCCAAAAGAGGGGATTTCAACTCCACTCCTGGCACTTAGTAGTGTGTGATCTTGAGCCAGGTGTTTCATCTCTCTGAGTTGACATTTCCTCAGTTATTAATTGGGTGTGTGCTCTGTCTTGCGGAGTGGCTGTAGGACTCAAGTAAGAAAGGCTGTGTCTCTCAGCGTGCCCAAGTGCTGACGCATGTCTGCCCCGTTTGCTCAAGGTTTCCACCAAAACAGCGCGGGCCTCAGGTCCTCAGTTGTTCTTAGATTCCTCTTCACCCCCACAGCCAGCCCCTCCCTTGTCCAGAAGTGGACGTGGGGCCGAGGAGGACGGGGGCCTGCTGGCAGTGGGGGCTGCGCTCTTGCTGGGCAGAGACAGATCCCGCCGGGCTTGTTTCCAGCAGAGGCAGATGTCCAGTGCACCCTCCGGGACGACTTGGCCTTTCCTTGCCCTGAAAGAGAATAAAACACACAAAAGTTGAAGTCCTTTCTCTTTAGCATTGGCTTTCTTTTTCTTTCTTTCTTTCTTTCTTTTTCTTTCTTTCTTTCTTTCTTTCTTTCTTTTTTTTTTTTTTTTTAAGATTTATTTATTTGAGAGAGCGAGAATGAGAGAGAGAGAGTACATGACGGGGGGAGAGTTAGAGGGAGAAGCAGGCTCCTCGCTGAGCAGGGAGCCCGATGTGGGACTCGATCCAGGGACTCCAGGATCATGACCTGAGCCGAAGGCAGTCGCTTAACCAACTGAGCCACCCAGGCGCGCCTCTTTCTTTCTTTCTTTTTTCTTTCTTTCTTTCTTTCTTTCTTTCTTTCTTTCTTTCTTTCTTTCTCTCTCTCTCTCTCTTTCTTTCTTTCTTCTTTCTTTTCCCTTTAACAAGAAGTTTATTTAAACAACAAGAGGCTTGATTTGAAGGGAAAACCAGCTAGGATTCATTTCTTTTAGAGTCATTTGTCCCTGCTTACAGACAGATTGCCCTACATGTAACAACTATATAAAAAAAGTTATAAAATTGTCCTTGGTTTTGCAATGATAAATGAAAAATATTAAAGCTCTCCAATTGAACAAGGTATGCAGGGACCTTTATGTTGTTCTTTTTTTGCCAAACAGTGAGATTGAAATAACTTACTGGAGTATAAACCAAAGGAGGTGGCAGCAGTGTGGAGGGAAGGCAGCATTGGCTTCCTGACTAGAGTTCTGCCATCTTGCTCCAGTATTAACAGCCATGACCCATCAATAGAGATGGCAGAGAGCCCTCCAGAACACTAAAAGAGGATGCCAAAATGGACATCCCTGAAATCTCTCCCTAGACTTAATGTTGCTTCAGCAAATCTGATACTATGTCACGACCCAAGGACCTTGCCAGAACTTGAAAGGTTCCAGAAAACTCATAGAGCTTAAAGATATCCTAGAATTTTATTCCCCCTTTCCATCTGTCCCCGTGGGTTTCTGAGAAGCCAATCCAGTTCTGCAGCTGCCTAGACATGGCTGCAACTGTCTGGGGAGAGAAGATGCTTCTCTCTACTTCATCTGAGAGCTAACTTTAGTTTACAAATCCCTTGGAAAGACAGAATGTATTCCCCAAGGGAACTCCAGGCCTGTCAAGGTGTTTTTGATCATATCTGATTTGACCAGGTTCTATCCCCAAAGTGTCATTGGAAGCCACCATCTTGCTTAAACCAAGGACAACAACAGTTTGAGACCTAATGCTTCAAGAGCTGATGGGCATATGCTTCTGGGTAAGCTGAAACTTCCTGGTGTATGCTAACGGGCACAGCACCCTATGAGTCTCTGTGCAAGAGATGGAGTACGAATCACAGAAAGTCAGCATTAGAAGTAATGTCAGATGGGGAAACTGAGGCTTAGAGATGTCAGGTGACTCACTGACACCACAAAGCCTTGTTCCTTTACCAGGAGAGATGAAAGAAGCAGGCAGTGGAAATTCCCAACAGAGCTTGGACAAAGACTCTTCTGTGGCCTGATAGAAGCTAGTGAGGGTACTGACTCAGCAAGAAAGACCATTTCCTAAGTTTAAGTATAGCTTCAGGAGGTCATGGCTTTACGGGAATCCCAAATTTTCCTGAACTCCTCCCTCTGTATGAGGTTCAAAGCTGTTGCCATCACTGGTTTTTGATGTTCTTCCAGCTTCTCTCACAGTGAACAGGTAAACATCTGGTTTGATATATATTACATGCAGTTAAATTCCGGAGAATTCTTTCCCTTGGCCGGTATAGTTTTGACTGCTTTCAGCAAACATATTTTTTTCCCTTGGATCTTGACCACTGTGGGAGGGGGGCACATTGTCAGGGAGGGAGAGGAAAGTTTCTCTCTATATATCAGGTTAAAAACAGAAACAAAGAAAACCAAGAGTCGCTTATGAAGTAAACACAAAGCCAGACTTGAATGAATTTCCATTCACTCTCATCAAGTTTCAAAAGCTAAACATATCAGAGAACATTTCAACCGTGGTGAAAGATGAATAGAAAGAAAACAAATGATTTCACGAGTTTGGAGCTCATGTGTGGCTTGGTTTATTGAACAAAGGCATGGCTGAGAGGTGATGATGTCATTAGATGAAGTCTGTGATGATTGGTTTTTAGAACAATTAAGCATATAATAATTTTCTAACCATACAATTATTAGAGGGTGACATGATATTTCTTTTTACCATCTTACATACATCTTTCTGCTGGTTGCATTTATGGTGGTCAGCATGTATCTCGCAGCGGGTAGCATTTATCAAGTACTGTTCTAGCCGCCCCACTATCCTGGGTCCCGAGAGACAGTTGCAGAGGGACTCACTAAATAAATCCTTTTCCTGGAGAGATTTGACAGGCAAATTAACCTCTTTGCATTATTTAAAAACAACTTGTGAAATATCATTGAGTAATGTCATGAATGTGAAATAAAATTTAGAAATGTGCTTATTATAATTCAATTTATACTTTGATTACATATGTAATGATAGGATATCTTAGATATGGATGATAGGCAATGTGACACTGATATGTTGATCAGTATTGAAACTGAAGTTCATTACACTCTCCTCTCTCGTTTTGTGTATGTTTGAAAATCTCATAATCCAAAGTTTAAAACAAAGACCTGAGCTCCAACTTTGCCACTAACTGGCTGCTTGAGGGTGGCCTTTCATCTAAGTGAGAAAACTCTCTCCTCTATTTTCACAGTCTATTCATCACTGCCACCTTTTCATGTGGTTTCCAAATAAAATCTTTCTTCAGTCAATAACTTTGAATTCCTTACTTTAGACCTTTATCAATGAAAATACAATATAAATATTATAAAACTTAAACACATATTTTATTTCTCATCCTCAGATACTTCAAGTTATTAGAGCCAGCTCTGAGCACACTTTCAAACCCAGTGCTGATGAACCAGACCCAGGGCTCATGCTTTTCTACTCACTCATGCACTCATCTCACAGCAATCTTTCAGAGTAAATGACTAAGGACCCATGGTCCATTTGATGGGCATCTATTCTTGGGCCACATAATCTTAGCACATTATAGAATCACTTAGGACTTCTCCTGGTTTGGAACAATGCTGCAAGAAGCATTTGTGGGCACAGTCAGGTCCTTTGCTGAGAAATGATGCTGAGGTCAGAGTGCATTATATTGCTTAGTGCTTCAGGTAAAAGCCAGTACTAGAAAAACTGATACTTTCCTGAAGGAATTGACCTACTAACTCCTCTCTGATTCTAATTATCTAAATGACTGATTTTCCCTTCTTGCCTTGACTATCAAGAAAGCCAAGTCCAATTAAGCGGTTACTTTTCAATGATGAAAATAATAAATAATACATGCTCATCATAAAAAAGTTGTAAAGTACGCAAGGACTCAAAACAGCAGAAAGAGAGGCATCAAAAAATTAACCCCTTATCCTGTCATCTAGAAAAACCACTGTTAACATTTTTTGAAAGAGCCAAATATGACACCCAGTTAATGGAATTAAATTTACCATTATGGTTGGTATGAATGCTCACCTTTTACTTGGTTCTGATTTTCTCAATTGATGACTTTTTAAGTGTGTGTATTTTGAAACTGTTTCAAATCACTTTGGGGAAGAGGAAGGGTAAATAAAAATTAATCCTTAAAATGATATGGTGGTAATAGGAGGGAATTATTGCCAAATTTGGATCTCCTGACATAATACCTACATGACTGTGGGATTATGAGGGTTATATCAAATGAGTCACTGGTCACACATTGAAAATGTCAAAGTACTATACCATAATGATAATAAAAACAGCTAACACTCATTGAGTATTTCGCTATTTTGCCAGGCACAACAACCCTATGAAAAGGCACCATTTCAGCATTTCAGCCGTTGGTGTTCCTAAACAGTTCACTTCGCTTTTTTGTGGGGTAATGAGGTCCATACCTGAATACCTAAAACCTCAGAATGGGATCTTATCTGGAAAATAGGTCTGTGCAGATGTCATGTAAAATAACGACCTTGAGATGAAATCATCCTGGATTATCACAGGATGCCCTAAATCTAACGAAAGGTATCTTTACCTAGAAGAGGGGAAAAGCAGGGTGACCATGGAAATAGACATTGGAGTGCTGTGGCATCAAGTCAAGGAATGCCTGGAGCCACCAAAAACTAGACAAGAGAAAGAACAGATTGCCTGTGGAGCCTTCAGAAGGGGTGAGCCATGTGGACAACCTTGATTTTGGACTTCTAGCTTCCAGAACTGGGAAAGAAGAAGTTTCTCCTGTTTTAAGCCACCAAATTTGTGGTGATTTGTTATGGTCACAAAGGTTGGTAACCTGGAAAGGTATGGTAACTGGGAAAATAATACACTGATCCAGAAAATAGAACCATAACAAGTTCCAGGAAAGTAACAAAATTGAACTAATTATTGGCATTGTTCAAGAGCACGAGGGGCTGAGTTATGAGATCATAGGCCTCTGGCAATTGGAGTAGTGGCTTAGTGGTTGAAGAGTCAGAAGGAAAGCATTTATTGACTGGAATGGGGAGTCCTTTAAAACTCTCTTATGCTTTTATTTCCTCAGATTTACATATTTCTAATGATAGTTTTCTGGAATCACTTCTCAGAAATCCCCAGATTTTACTCACGTCATTGTCCACTATCTCTGGTTGGGTTAAAAATAATAGAGCTAGTTCCAAACAGGAAGATTGGTCTCCAGGGCCGTAAGAAGCCAATGTTGACCATGCCTAGCAAATAGATTTGGGAAATAGACATGGGATTCCCTCTTGATCTCTGGGGATGGATTTTCAGTATCATTTCTCACAAGTCTCTGACTGGCAGCTCTCAGCGAAGCTTCTGCTTCTGTGGGAAGTCATTTCTACAAGATAGAGAAAAAAAGAACTTGGACTTTGGAACCTGCTCTCCTGGGTTTGTATCGCAGCTCTGCTACTAAGGAAGAGGGGTGACTTTTGTCCTTTTCATTAATCTCAGCCACCATGTGTTTGTTTGTCAGCATTAGCCCCCCAGAAGGTGATTGTGTCTATATAATCACCTGGCCACAGGAGAATCTCAACACATTATCTGAAATTTCCTAGGGGGAAGGATAACTGTGTGGTCAAAAATTGACAGGCACACTAGAATTTTTAACCAAAAAATTACCCAAATATATGCTAAAATGACTGCTGAGTTGTGCAGATATTAATTACTCAGTCATGCTTTAATTCAACGTTTTTCACATTTTCAGTTAACCCACAAGAAGAAATACACCTTCTGTTGTGACCCAGAATTCAACTCATGAGCATTTCATGAATCAATTTTTGCCCTATTACATGTATTACATTCAAACAATTTCCATTTTCCCCCTATTGTTTCAAATAGAAGCAATATAAGTTCATTTCATGATCCCAAATTTTAAGCAACTTTAATGTACTCTACAAACATTTATTGAGCACCTTCTATGTGCCTGGTTCTGATGGCCACAAGGGATACTTAGAAAAATAAGATGTAGATTTTGTTCCACAGGACGCTAAAGAAAAAAATTAAGTACTATATTAAGTCGGGCGCCTGGGTGGCTCAGTCGTTAAGCATCTGCCTTCGGCTCAGATCATGATCCCAGGGTCCTGGGATCGAGTCCCGCATCGGGCTCCCTGCTCGGCGGGGAGCCTGCTGCTCCATCTCCCTCTGGCCCCCTGCTCATGCTCTCTCTCTCTTCTTTACCTGTTGTTCTCAATGGAAGGCAATTTTAACTCCCAACCCCAATCCCAGGAGACACTTGGAAATGTCTGGGGACATGTATAGTTGTCACAGATGGATGCTAAGAAGATGCTATTGGCCTCTAACAGGTAGAAGTCAGAGATGCAGCTGAACATTCTACAATGCACAAGAGGGCCCTCCGCAGCAAAGCAATTACCCAGTCCCAACTGTCAATAGTGCCAATGTTGAGAAATTCTGCTTAATATGATGAGGATCCTCAATATATTGATTCTTTCATGGCTTATGGATTGCATCATGTCCTTGAAAAAGCCTGTATTGAAGTCCTAACTCCTGATTCCTCAGAATGTGAACTTATTTGGAGACAAAATCATTGCAGATATAATTAGTTAAGATAGGGCCATGCTGAAGCAGGCTGGGCCTCTAACCCAATGACTGGTCTTTATAAAAAGGATGCCATGTGGAGATACAGAGACACAGGAAGAACACCATGTGAACATGGAGTGATGCACCTACAAGTCAGGGAATGTCAGGGATGGCCAGGAAATCACCAGAAGCTAGGAAGGGGCAAGGAAGGGTTCTTCCTTACAGGTGTCAGAGAGAGCATGGCTCTGCTGACACTTTGACTGCGGACATCTAGCCTTTAGAACTGTGATACAATAAGCAGCTCAGTTTGTGAGACTTTGTAATGGCGGTCCTAGGAATCTCATATTTATGGTTTCGCTGAACTTTACTCCATTTATGTCCTCTCTTGCTGCATTGCCCAGCTGAAAAATGGTGATTGCTGATGCAATAGAAGATAACAATCTTGCCCAGTTGTATTTAGTCCAAACAGGAGGCAAAGAGATTGAAATCTGGTATATGTTACAGTATTTGTCTATCCAAATCAAGTGATAAAATGTTGCAAGCAAATATGATAAAAGCTTGGGGAAGGATGAAATTGGAAAGAAGGCAAGGACTTAAGTGATTCACCAAATTGACATACTGGTGGGTTCTCCAGTGACAGAGCAGAACCCTTGAAAAGAGCCTTACCCTATACACCAGAGCTGACTCTTTCTGGGGTGAACTTTGTATTGGTTCACATCTCCCAGGTTTTATAATTCCTTGACCAATGACCAAGAAGCCCAAATCCATAACATTAGTGTCAAATCTTTGACCAACTAGTCCAAGTGTATAATCTCAGCTACTGGGCTGCTTCTGAAATAATGGTTTTGTTCCCCTTTGTTAATTAAATAACTTGAAAAACCTGAGACTATACAAAAAAAAAAAAAATGAATGCAGAGATGATGAAAAAATAGATACAGTGCTTTTTTTCATATAAATTTATGTTTTTGCAAATGTAGCAAGTTTAAAAATAATTTTACTGCTTTGTATATTCTTTATATTAAAGACATTTAAGAGAAACTAATGTAGTAAACAAATTATTTTAACTGAAATATTTGGGAGGCCTAACCATTTTTACCCATTTGCAGTTCAATACTTAATGTAATCTGATTTACTAAATTTATGAGTTTAGGGGTTTTTAAAATTCTTTTTAAAAATTATTATTGAGGTATAATTGATATACCATGCTGCACTGGTTTCAAGTGTACAACATATTGATTTGACCAGTCTGTGCATTACTCAATGCTCACCACGATCATGATAAGTGTAGTCACCATCTGCCACTATTACATTACTACAATATTGTTGACTATATTCGCTATGCTGTACTTTTCCATCACTGTGACTTATTTATTTTATAACTGGAAATTTGTACCTCTTAATCTCCTTTATCTCTTTTATCCATTCCCCCCATCAACCTCCCCTCTGGCAACCACCCGTTTGTTCTCTGTAATTAAGAATCTGTTTGCCTTTTGTTATTCATTTGTTTTGTTATTTGTTTATTTGTTTATTTATTTATTTTGAGACCGGGGGGGGGGTGGATGGGCAGAGGGAGAGGGAGAATTTTAAGCAGGCTCCACACCCAGTGCAGAGCCTGATGAGAGGCTCCATCTCACAACCCTGAGATCATGACCTGAGCTGAAATCAAGAGCTGGATGCTTAACTGACTGAGCCACCCAGGTTCCCCCATTTATTTTGTTTCTTAGATTGTGCAGATAAGTGAAATCATATGCTATTTTTCTTCCTCTGTCTGAATTGTTCCACTTAGCATAATACCCTCTAGGTCCATCCACGTTGTTGCAAATAGCAAGATCTCATTCTTTTTTGTGACTGAGTAATATTCCATCATGTATTGCCCAACTTCATTACCCATTCATGTATCGATGGACACTTGGTTTGCTTCTATATCTTGGCTATTGTAAATAACAGTACAATTAACATAGGGGTGCATATATCTTTTCAAATTAGTGTTTTTGCTTTCTTTGGGTAAATATCCAGTAGTGGAATTATTGGGTCATATGGTATTTCCATTTTTAATTTTTTTTTAAATTTATTTATTTGACACAGAGAGCTATAGCAAGAGAGGGAACACAAGCAGGGGGAGTGGGAGAGGGAGAAGCAGGCTTCCCGTGGAGCAAGGAGCCGGATGTGGGGCTCGATCCCAGGACCCTGGGATCATGACCTGAGCCAAAGGCAGACGCTTAACGACTGAGCCACCCAGGCGCCCCTCCATTTTTAATTTTTTGAGGAACATCCAACCCATAGTGGTTGCACAAGTTTACATTCCCACCAACAATGCGCAATTTTTTTCTTTTCTCCACATCCTCTCCGACACTTGTTATTTCTTGTCTTTTTGATACTAGCCATTCTGACTGGTACAAGGTAATATCTCTTTGTGGTTTTGATTTTCATTTCCCTGATGATGAGTGATGTTGAACATTTTTTCATGTGTCTATTGGCCATCTGCATGTCTTTGGAAAAATATCTGTTCAGGTCCTCTGCCCATTTTTGAATCAGATTTTTTTTTTTTTTTTGGTGTTGAGTTTTATAAGTTTTTTCAGTATGTTTTGGATATTAACTCCTTACTGGATGTATCACTTGCAAATATATTCCTTCATTCACTAGGTTACCTTTTTGTTTTGTTGATGGTTTCCTTTGCTGTGCAAAAGCTTTTTATTTTGGTGTAGTCCCAATAGTTTATTTTTGTTTTTATTTGCTTCACCTCAGGGGACATATCCATAAATATGTTGCTAAGGCTGATGATCAAGAGATTACTGCCTATATTTTGTTTTAGAGGTTTTATGGTTTCAAGTCTCACATTTAGGTGTTTAATCCATTTTGAGTTTATTTTTGTGTATGGTGTAAGAAAGTGATCTAGTTTTATTCTTTTGCATGTTGCTGTCTAATTTTCCCAACATCATTTGTTGAAGAGACTGTCTTTTCCCTGTTGTATGTTCTTGCCTCCTTTGTCATAGATTAATTGACCATACAAGCATGGGTTTATTTCTGGGCTCTATTCTGTTCCATTGATCTATGTGTCTATTTTTGTGCCAGTACCATACTGTTTTGTTTACTACAGCTTTGTAGTATGTCATGAAATCTGGGATTATGATACCTCCAGCTTTGTTCTTCCTTCTCAAGATTGCTTTGGTGAGTTTTGTTTTAAGATGCTGAAATGCTTAAGAGAATTATATGTAAATGTACACTTTTATTTTTAGCTTTATTAAAATAGTTTATATGTTTACAAAGGTATGTTTATGGGGTTTGTATATCTGCTTTCTTAAGTGCTTGAGATTCGTGAGGAAATCCATTATATGAACTATGACTGTAGCTGGACTATTTATGGGAATGCAAGTAACCAGGTCTGTAAATGTGTTTAAATATGTAGGAATATTCAAATTATCAGGTTTATACATTCATTTGTTGAATTATATACATTGCAAATATAAAATACTTTTATATATAGTATCTAAAGGATTATGCAAATTTTGTTTGTCAAGAGTATAAGCTAACCTAACAATAAATACAAACTGCATTTAATTTCAAACTAAAAATTTTTAATTTACTAGATTTTTGCTATTGTATTTAAAAGCTTAGAGAAAGTATGTTTTTCAATTTATAACTGTAGACTATTGAATGTCAGTGATAACACAGGCTACTGTAAGTATTGTTTTCAGTACACAAAAGCCTCTATGAGATTTAAAAAAAAAAAAAAAAGCCCAACTGATGTCAGCCTGGGACGGTTCTAAGAAATCTTTCTGATGAAAGTGACTCTGAGCCTGGAAATAAGGAATCTGAAAAAGTTAGCCAGGACAGAGAGAGCCTGAGCAGGAGAGAGGAATGACAGTGTGAGGGAACACAGAATTTCAGTCTTATTGGAAATAAAGGATGAACTAGGAATCCTTAGGGAGTTAGATGCCAAAACTCCTTATTAGGAACACTATCCAAGAGGCAGCTAAACACAGATCTCCAAAATGCCTTCCACTTCTAAAGCATCGTACACATACTTGGTATGGTAAAAAATGAATCTAACTGCCTTCTTCCAGAACTCTTTTCCATGAAGAGGCCTTGGTGGGCAGCATAAATTGGAAACAAGGCTTTGGATTGTGCTTCCTTCAACAGAACCTGGTGCCAGCTCTGTGGCTCAGGAAACAGAGCTCAATGGTATCTTCCAATCCTCTCTCTTTTTAACCTAATACACTTTTCTGACAGGCCATGGTACCAGTCAAGCTTCACCCCCTGGTGGCCACAGGGTCTCCATCTGCCTTGACGTCAACACACAAGCATCAATGGGAGGAAGCAGAAAGCAGATCAGGAGGAAACATAGGAGCGGCATAAAATGTGAACAAGACTTCTGCCCTATGGCTGGCCCTCCATGGCTACAGGGCCTCCTCCTCCTGCCTGACCACTCCTCCAGAGCCTTTTCCCAGCTTCACTAGGGTGCAACCACAGGCAGCTTTGGCTGCTTCCATGTATCTGCATTCTCAGCTCAGGGCCTTCATTGGCATGTGCTGTTTCCTCTACTGGAATATGAACCTTCCCTGTTTTGTCCACTCCTAGACTTCCAGGATCCAGAATAGCATCCTTACAGAACAGCCTCTCAGAGAACATGTGTGGGGGTCCGAGTGGGGGATAGGAACTACTAGAATACTCTTTCAATGGCCTTTTCAGCATTTCCTAGTTGTGTTCACCCAAGAGGCAGATAGGACCCTTCTGGGCAGCACCAGATTTGTTCTCTGCCCTCCGCACAGGATAGGCCCAGCCAGCACCCGTCAGACAGTTTTCTGGAAAACTCAGGAAGCAAAGTCTTTTAAAGGCACAGATGGACTGTGTGTACTGTCTTTTTTTTTTTTGTTTTTCTTCTCACACCGGCTGTTCTAAGTCCTGCTCAGCCCCATGGAATAAAAGACCAGAATAAAGTGTAACTGAATCCAAGTCCATCTGCCCAATGTGCAGCAAATCTAATCACTGAGACATCAGATTTGCAGCAAGGCAAGAGTTTATTTGAGAAGCAGCCAAAACAAGGAAAAGAGATGGGAGGACAAGCCTCAAATTTGCCTCCCTAAAGGGGGAGAGAACAAGTTTTTTTATGATCCTAAGGGTTGAGATTACATACATATTGAGAAAAGGGCAGGGAAACTTAGGAATATTCATGAGGAAAGGTAGAGCATGCACATGGAATGAACATATGTAATATACATCCTGTGTTAACTTTGGGGTAGAGACTTAACATCATCAAAATGAGGCAAAGTTCAGCCCCTGACATCAGGAGGTTATTTTAGGACAAGGAGAAGGGGCTATGCTCTGAGAGCCAGTATAAACTGGATGGGGTCTTAGGCTCATTATCTCGGGTAAGGAAAGAAGGCCTTGCTTGTTAAAAGGCTGGAACCCTATCAGTTGACCTTGAGTCCAGGCTTCTGCAGAGACAGCTAGTGGATTTGTTAGTGGGGTCTGAAAAGACACAATAGCTGATTAGGGAGAAGCAGTTCTCTGAAAAATAAGCCTTAAACTTTCTGCTAGTTTCAGTCTTATTAACCCTATGCGGCATGGTTTCAAAAAGAGGGCCAGGTTGGCTGGCAACAGTTTTGGGTTGGCACTGTCTCTTCCATTTACTAGTTCTGTGACCTCGAGTAACTCACTGATCTTTCCTGTACATCTACATAAAATGAGTTAAGACAATACTTGGCTCATAAGGCTACAGTGAGAAACAAAGAAGATAATGTTTGCAAAGATTTAGTAAAGGTCCTTAAGAGGTGTGAACTGAATTGTTAACATATGTATATATTATATGTTATATGTATTGCAATATAGTAAATATATTGTGGTTTTTTATTATGTTGTTATTAGTTATAAAATGAAGGATTGTCACTTGCTTTCAAACTATTTTAGATGACTGAAGATTTCTTAGAGGCACTTCAGTTTCTGTAAGTGTTTAATTCTACTTTTAATAGACTTCTTCCTTTATAGTTGTGTGTGTGTGTGTGTGTGTGTGTGTGTGTGTGTGTGTGTGTTTTAATAGACTTTAGTTTTAGGTTCACAGAAAAATTGAGCAGAAGGCGTGAGGTTTCCCATATATCCCTTGCCTTCCTCCCCCGTAGAGCCTCCTTCACTATCGACATCCTGTACATATTGGTACATTTGTACCCACACTGATACATCATTATCACCCAAAGTTCATACTACACATTAGGGTTCACCCAGTGTTATACATTCTATGGGTTTCAACAAATGTATAATGACATGTGTCTACCATTATGGTACATATAGAATAGTTTTACATCCTAAAAATCCTGTGTACTCCCTTCATCCCTTCTTCCCCCACCCCAAGCTCTGTCAATCACTGGTCCTTTACTTTCTTCATAATTTTGTTTTTTTTCCAGAATATCACATAATGGGAATCATACTGTATGTTGCCTTTTCAGATCTGCTTCTTTTACTTAGTGACATGCTTTTAAGTTTCTTCTATGTTTTTTCTCATGGTTTGATAGCTCCTTTTTTTTTTTTTTTTTTTTTAAACATTGCACGACAGTCCATTGTCTAGATGGAGCACAGTTTGTTTTTCCATTCACCAAGGACATCATGGTTGCCTCCAAGTTCTGGCAATTGTAAACAAAGCTGTTGTAATCATCCTCATGCAAGTTTTTATGTGCACATAAGTTTTCAACTCCTTTGGGTAAATACTAAGAAGTGGAATTGCTAGATTGTAGCTAAGAGTACGTTTAGTTTTGTAAGAAATTGCCAGAATGTCTTCCAAAGTTTTATATTCTCACCAGAAATGAATGAGAGTTCCTGTTGCCCCATATCTTGCCAGCATTTGTTGTTGTTAGTATTTGGGGCTTCGGTCATTCTAACAGCGTGTAGTGACAGCTCATTGTTGTTTGTACAGGTGCTTATTTGTCACTAGTATATCTTCTTTGGTGAGATGTCTTGTTCAGGTCTTTGGGCTTTTGAAAATTAGGTTATTCATATTCTTATTCTTGTTCTTTGTATATTTTAGATAACAGTCCTTTATCATATATGTATTTTGCAAATATTTTCTCCCCGTCTGTGCCTCGTCCTTTCATTCTCTTGACTGTGTCCTATGAAGAGGAAAAGTTTTTAATTTTAATAAAGACCAGCTTATCAATTACTTCTTTAGGGAATTGTGCCTTTGGTGTTGTATCTAAAGACACATCACCAGCTGTCTCCCTCTTTGGCTGCTCCTGGTCCTGCTATATGTTCATTCAGTGTGGACCTTGTATTTCTTTTGTGAAGTGGCAGCTGAGGAGACTGGCACACACCATGGCCAATAAAAAGTACAAGGAAGGAGTCAAAACTGAGAACAATGATCCTATTAATTTGAAGGCGGTGGAGCAGGATGGTTCTGCAGTGCCATTTAAGATGAAGAGGCCCACAGCACTTAGTAAACTAATGAAAGCCTATTGTGAATGACAGTTTGTCAATGAGGCAGATCAGATTCCTATTTGATGAACAACCAACCAATGAAACAGACACTTCTGCCCAGTTGGAGATGGAGGATGAAGATACAATTGATGTGATGTGTTCCAGTAGCAGACAGGAGGTGTTTACTAAAAAGGGAACCTGCTACTTCAAAATTCTGTTCCTCCAGACCAAAGAGGACCTTCTCGATTGGAAAACTGCAATTTGCTTCCACCACATCCTGACTACTACAGTAGTTTTTCTTGATTCTTTCATTTTTCCCCTTCCTCATTCCTTTATTGCATAAAATGTAACTGTGTATGTGCAGAAGCATATTGCATTTTTTTAACTAAATGGCCAGTGATATGTTTTGATTGACATCAAAGGGACATGAGATGGGGAAAAATACTGGTTCTGTGAAAACACCCCCTTTCACCATTCGTGGCATTCAGCTCCTATCTTTGTATCTCAGTAAGTTATTTTGCTCTCACTGTTTAACAAAAAAAGAACAGCATAAAGGTCCTTGCATACCTTGTTCAATTGGAGAATTTTTATTTTTTTCATTTGTCATTGTAAAACCAAGGACAATTTTATAACTTTTTTTGTATATAGTTGTTACATGTAGGGCAAACTCTCTTTAAGTAGGTATAAATTACTTTAAAAGAAATGAATCATAGGTGATTTTCCCTTCAAGTGAAGTGTCTCGTTATTTAAATAAACTTCTTGTTAAAAATGAAAAATAAGGGGTGCCTGGGTGGCTCAGTCAGTTGGGCGTCTGCCTTCGGCTCAGGTCATGATCTCAGGTTCCTGGGATCGAGCCCCGCATCGGGCTCCCTGTTCCGCGGGAAGCCTGCTTCTCCCTCTCCCACTCCCCCTGCTTGTGTTCCCTCTCTCACTGTGTCTCTCTGTCAAATAAATAAAATCTTAAAAAAAAAAAAAAAGTCATTTCTAACCTCACTCTCCTAACTTACAACTTTTGATGCACACTGGAAATTAATCATGAATTGCCTCATGACATGATCTATATCATGTTATTTAATGTCTGTAGGGTTGTTTAATAGTTCATTAATTAAACAACATAGTAAGGGTGCCAAGAACAAAGTAGGTTCCCCATTAATCTTGGAAGGAGAGGAATTACTTTGGAATTGATTGAAGTTTTGAGGCTCTGGAATTGAGATTCCTAAATGAAAAGAAAAGGGGAAAAAAAAAGGGAAGGAGTGGAAATAAAGTTTGTTTATGCCTCTAGAGTGGGAGCTGCATTCTCAGATGCCTAGAGAAGTCAGGGAAGGTAAATTAAAATAAATGATTTAATAAGAATAGGGAGTTGTAGACTCAGTGTCAAACTTGAACTCAAGCACTAAGTACTAAGAAATAGAATGGCTAGGAAGAGAGGAAACTGCTCTTGTGTCACTGAAATATTAGTTCGTGGCTCATGAAAATTAATATTTTTAAGTGTAAGTCTTGCTAGTATTCTTATATGTCCCTGAATGCCCTTTGAGACCAGTATAATTTTCCATTTCTCAATGCCTGACTTGAAGCTCTTGAGACCACCTTCCCCTTCATCCCACTTGGAACTGAGATTTTTAAATGAAGAATAAAGAGATTAGAACAAAATTTGTGCTCCTGGACTTTAAAAAAAAAGGATCTTCTATCTAGGGTGCTTTAATAAAACTCCTCATGCTCTGTCTTTGTAGGCTCTTCTAGGCTAGTCCTTGCCTTCTTCTCACCTTGGACCTGGCCTCTTGGCCTTAGGGTTGGTTTTCTACCATGATTCATCCCCTTGCCCTTTAGAAAAAAATTCTGTATTTGGACTACTTGACTCCCAGCTTCACTTACCCCAAGATTCTGGACTCCAGTTTCCCCTTTGCTCTACAATCCATTCCTCTGTGAAGCTTCATGTTATTATCAAGCTCAGTGCAAATTTTCGGAACCCCAGCCAAGAGCAAAGCCCTCAGGCCCCTACTTGCCAAGGAAAGGAATTTGGACGTAAAAAATGTTGCAAAGAAATTGAAAGAAAATGTTACCCAAGCAGAGGAAGAGCTCCCAAATGAGTGGATAAGTAAACCGAGAGCCTTCTCCCCTTTGGCAGAGATAGCAGCCAGCAGGACTCGTTTTTGCCAGCAGTTAGGTGCTCCGGGTAGTAGCAAGGTTCTTGCATCCACAATGCAAACAGTTTGATTGTGTTTGAAGTCTCAGTAAATAAGGTCATTGCAAGAGAGGGGAGAGGAGCAGCATATCTCCAGGATGAGAAAGCCTAAATACCTACCACAATGAATATAAAACGCTCGATAGATTCTCAGTGTAGAAGAGGAAGGAAATGGAAGAAGGACAACTCTTGAAATCGTTAGTGTAAGGAAACAGCTGTCAAAGATAACTGAGAAAGAATGTGCACTCTTTGTTGTCCTGCTCCTGATTGTCTGCCCCCAGGAAGAAAAAGCTACAGATGTTTCCTCTGCAAAACACTCTGAACACAACAGAGTAATGCAGCTATGCTGGACTTGAAGCCAGAAGACTCAGGTTCACATTCTGACACAAACATCACTGTGCCACCCCCCACAAGTCTGTCTGTTACCTCCCTAAACCTTGACTTGTCCGTTTTTAAAAAAGAGATGATGTAAAAAATATTCATTTTATACTGTCAAGAGAAATGCAAGAGGTAATGTATGTAAAGAACTTTCAAATACTAAAGTACCCCATGAATTTGAATTTGCATTATGACTTGCTAGTGTTTTAGCACTTATGGTATTCATACTAAGTATTTGTGATTTAAATGATACAGGTTAAAAATAAAATTTGGATTGTTAATCCAAAAAAGTGTGAGTATTAAAAGAGACCTCCTAGCATGATGAGTTTTGAAGTCTGATTCAGTGCAAATCCGATTTGCAACAGACTAACTATATGATCATAGGTTATCACTTTTCAGCCATATGTACTCATCCGGGAATAATTTTTTGCATTGTTTTCCAGGGTTAAAGGAGTACAGTATAATGTTTGTTGTCTTTCTTTTCCTTCTTTCTATTTCTTTTTTTTTATTATTAATATATAATGTATTATTTGTTTCAGGGGTACAGGTCTGTGATTCATCAGTCTTACACAATTCACAGCACTCACCATAGCATATACCCTCCCCAATGTCCATGACCCAGCTACCCCATCCCTCCCACACCCCTCCACTCCAGCAACCCTCAGTTTGTTTCCTGAGATTAGGAGTCCCTTATGGCTTGTCTCCCTCTCTGGTTTCGTCTTGTTTAATGTTTTACTCTCTTCCCCTATGATCCTCTGCCTTGTTTCTCAAATTCCACATATACGTGAGATCATATGATAATTGTCTTTCTCTGACTGACTTATTTCACTTAGCATATTAACCTCTAGTTCCATCCAAATCATTGCAAAAGGCAAGATTTCATTTTTGATGGCTGCATAATATTCCGTTATATATATACATATATTTCATACATATATCACTTCTTTATCCATTCATCTGTCAATGGACATCTTGGCTCTTTCCATAGTTTGGCTATTGTGCACATTACTTCTATAAACACTGGGGTGCAAGTGCCCCTTTGGATCACTACATTTGTATTTTTGGGGTAAATACCCAGTAGTGCAATTGCTGGATTGTATGGTAGCTCTATTTTCAACTTTTTGAGGAACCTCCATACTGTTTTCCAGAGTGGCTGTACCAGCTTGCATTCCCACCAACAGTATAGGAGGGTTCCCTTTTCTGTGCATCCTCACCAACATCTGTCGTTTCCTGATTTTTTAATTTTAGCCATTCTGACTGGTGTGAAGTGGTATCTCATTGAGGTTTTGATTTGTATTTCCCTGATGCCGAGTGATGTTGAGCACTTTTTCATGTGTCTGTTGGCCATTTGGATATCTTCTTTGCAAAAATGTCTGTTCATGTCTTCTGTCCATTTCTTGACTGGATTATTTGTTCTTTGGGTGTTGAGTGTGATAAGTTCTTTATAGATTTTGGATACTAGCCCTTTATCTGATATATCATTTGCAAATATCTTCTCCCATTCTGTCGGTTGTCTTTTGGTTTTGTTGACTGTTTCCTTTGCTGTGCAAAAGCTTTTTATCTTGATGAAGTCCCAATAGTTTCTTTTTGCCTTTGTTTCCCTTGCCTTTGGTGATGTGTCTAGGAAGAAGTTGTTGTAGTCCAGGTCAAAGAAATTGTTGCCTATGTTCTTCTCAAGGATTTTGATGAATTCCTGTCCCATAGTTAGGTCTTTCATCCATTTTGAGTCTATGTTTGTGTTTGGTGTAAGGAAATGGTCCAGTTTCATTCTTCTGCATGTGGCTGTCCAATTTTCCCAACACCATTTGTTGAAGAGACCGTCCTTCTTCCAATAGATATTTTTTCCTGCTTTGTCAAAGATTAGTTGACCACAGAGTTGAGGGTCCGTTTCTGGGCTCTCTATTCTGTTCCATTGATCTATGTGTCTGTTTTTGTGCCAGTACCATACTGTCTTGATGATTACAGCTTTGTAATAGAGCTTAAAGTCTGGCATTGTGATGCCACCAGCTTTGGTTTTCTTTTTCAAAATTCCTCTGGCTATTTGGGGTCTTTTCTGGTTCCATACACACTTTAGGATTACTTGCTCCAGCTCTGTGAAAAAAATTGATGGTTTGATAGTGATTACATTCATTTTGACAATATTTGTTCTTCCAATCCATGAGCATGGAATATTTTTCCATTTCTTTGTGTCTTCCTCAAATTTTTTCATAAATATTCTATAGTTTCTAGAGTACAGATACTTTACCTCTTTGGTTAGGTTTATTCCTAAGTTTGGGTGCAATTGTAAATGGGATGGATGCCTTAATTTCTCTTTCTTCTGTCTCATTGTTAGTATATAGAAATGCAACTGATTTCTGTGCATTGATTTTATAACCTATCATGTTGCTGAATTCCTGTATGAGTTCTAGCAATTTTGGGGTGGAGTCTTTTTGGTTTTCCACATAGAGTATTATATCATCTGCAAATAGTGAGAGTTTGACATCTTCTTTGCCAGTTTTGATGCCTTTTATTTCTTTTTGTTGTCTGATTGCTGAGGCTAGGACTTCTAGTACTGTGTTGAACAGCAATGGTGAGAGTGGACATCCGTGCTGTATTCCTGAGCTTAGGGGAAAAGCTCTGTTTTTCCCCACTGAGAATGATATTCACTGTGGGTTTTTCATTGATAGCATTTATGATATTGAGGTATGCACCCTCCATGCCTACACTGTGAAGAGTTTTAATCAAGAAAGGATGCTCTACTTTGTCAAATGCTTTTTCTGCATCTATTGAGAGGATCATATGTTTCTTGTCCTTTCTTTTATTAATGTAGTGTATCACATTGATTGATTTGCAGATGTTGATCCAACCTGGAAGTCCTGTGAATAATCCTTTTAATGTACTGTTGGAATCTATTGGCTAGTATTTTGGCGAGAATTTTTGCATCCATATTCATCAGGGATGTTGGTCTGTAATTCTCTTTTTTGGTTGGGCCTTTGTCTGGTTTTGGGATCAAGGTAGTGCTGGCCTCATAATAAGAGTTTGGAAGTTTTCCTTCCATTTCCATTTTTTGGAAGAGTTTCAGAAGAATAGGTATTAATTCTTCTTTAAATGTTTGGTAGAATTCCCCTGAGACACCATCAGGCCCTGGGCTCTTGTTTGTTGGGAGATTTTTGATTACTGCTTCAATTTCCTTGCTGGTTGTGGGTCTGTTCAGGTTTTCTATTTCTTCCTGGTTCAGTTTTGGTAGTTGATACATCTCTAGGAATGCATCCATTTCTTCCAGATTGTCTAATTTGTTGGCCTATAGTTTCTTATAATATGTTCTTATAATTGTTTGTATTTCTTTGGTGTTGGTTGTTATCTCTCCTCTTTCATTCATGATTTTACTTATTTGGGTCCTTTCTCTTTTCTTTTTGACAAGTCTGGCCAGGGGTTTATCAATCTTATTCTTTCATAGAACCAGCTCCTAGATTCATTGATCTGTTCTACTGTTCCTTTGGTTTCTGTTTCATTGATTTCTGCTCTGATCTTTATTATTTCTCTTCTCCTGCTGGGCTTAGGCTTTATTTGCTGTTCTTTTTCCAGCTCCTCTAGGTGTAGGGTTAGGTTGTGTATTTGAGACCTTTCTTGTTTCTTGAGAAAGGCTTGTAGTGCTATATACTTTCCTCTTAGGACCACCTTTGCTGCATCCCAAGGATTTTGAACAGTTGTATTTTCATTTTCATTTGTTTCCATGAATTTTTTTTAATTCTTCTTTAATTTCCTGGTTGACCCATTAATTCTTTAGTAGGATGCTCTTTAGCCTGCAGGTATTTGAGTTCTTTCCAACTTTCCTCTTGTGATTAAGTTCCAGTTTCAAAGCACTGTGGTCTGAAAATATGCAGGGAATGATCCCAATTTTTTGCTACCACCTGAGACCTGATTTGTGACCCAGGATGTGATCTATTCTGGAAAATGTTCATGTTGGGGTTAATGTAGAGCATGAAATCATCCATAATACCTGGCTTGCTAAAATGTAACACAGAGGCCACTGGAGGCAGGGAAGGTTTCAGAGAAGGGTGTAGGTCTTTGGAATGCCAAGGCTTGCATGACCACTCTGACATAGGAATGCCGCAGGAGGTTGCCTTCTCTGAAGCTCTCTTAGCCCAAACAGCCACCCTGGGATCTAAGAGATGTATGCATTGTCCCCTAGGCTATGTTTAGCAGAACTCCATAGAACATACAGATTAGCATATCATATCTTTCCTGTAAACAGATCCTCCTTGTTCCAGTAAGACCCCTTGTCACACATCACATGCTTGAGAAACAGTGATAAAGATTTTTGATTATCCTGTAGGACCAATAAAGGCAGGAGCAAAGAAGAACAAAGGGTCTTCATCTCTGAGTGGTGACCCCTTTGCCTTCTCCTCTCTTTCACAGCAAAGTTTGAAGTAATCTTTCATCCATTGGTACAGGGATTGCTGGCCATTCCCAGCAATGTTCCATGGGCACTAGAGAATAATGTGTATTCTGTTGCTTTGGGAATGAATGTTCTGAACATATCTGTGAAGCCCATCTGGTCCAGTGTGTCATTTAAAGCCCTTATTTCCTTGTTGATCTTTTGCATAGGTGATCTGTCTGTTGCAGTGAAGGGGGTGTTAAAGTCCCCTACTATTATTGCATTATTATCGATGTGTTTCTTTGATTTTGTTATTATTTGGCTTATAAAACTGGTTGCTCCCATGTTAGGGGCATAAATATTTACAATTATTAGATGATCTTGTTGGATAGACCCTTTAATTATGATATAGTGCTTTCTTCAGCTCTTAATGCAGTCTTTGATTTAAAATCTAATTTGTCTGATATAAGGATTGCCACCCCTGCTTTCCTTTGATGTCCATTAGCATGGTAAATGGTTTTCCAACACCTCACTTTCAATTTGGAGGTGTTTTGGGGTCTAAAATGAGTCTCTTGCAGAGAGCATATCAATGGGGCTTGCTTTTTTATCCAATCTGATACCTTGTGTCTTTTGATAGGGGCATTTTCCCATTTACATTCAGGGTAACTATTGAAAGATATGAATTTAGTGCCATTGTATTGCCTGTAAGGTTACTGTTACTGTACATTGTCTCTGTTCCTTTCTGGTATATGTTACTTTTGGGCTCTCTCTTTGCTTAGAGGACCCCTTTCAATATTTCTGGTAGAGCTGGTTTGGTGATCACAAATGCTTTTAGTTTCTGTTTGTCCTGGAAGCTTTTTATCACTCTTTCTATTTTCATTGACAGCCTAGCTGGATAAAGTATTCTTGGCTGCATATTTTTCTCATTTAGTACTCTGAATATATCATGCTAGTCCTTTCTGGCCTGCCAGGTCTCTGTGGATAAGTCTGTTGCCAATCTAATGTTTCTACTGTTGTAGGTTACAGACCTCTTGTCCCAGCTGCTTTCAGGATTTTCTCTTTTGTCTCTGAGATTTGTAAGTTATACTATTAGATGTCAAGGTGTTGACCTATTTTTATTGATTTTGAGGGGGGTTCTCTGTGCCTCCTGGATTTTGATGCCTGTTTTCTTCCCCAGGTTAAGGAAGTTCTCTGCTATAATTCGCTCCAATATACCTTCTGCCCCTCTCTCTCTTTCTTCTTCTGGGATTCCCAACTATCCTAATATTGTTTCATCATATGGTATCGCTTACCTCTCGAATTCTGCCCTCGTGATCCAGTAGTTGATTATCTCTCTTTTTCTCAGCTTCTTTATTCTCCATCATTTGGTCTTCTATATCACTAATTCTCTCTTCTGCCTAATTTATCCTAGCAGTTAGAGCCTCCATTTTTTATTGTACCTCATTTATAGCCTATTTGATTTCAACTTGGTTAGATTTTAGTTCTTTTATTTCTCCATAAAGGGATTCTCTAGTGTCTTCTATGCTTTTTTTTTTCACGTCCAGCTAGTATCATTATAATTGTTATTCTGAACTCTAGTTCTGACCTCTTACTAATGTCCATATTGATTAGGTCCCTGGCAGTCAGTACTGCCTCTTGTTCTCTTTTTTGAGGTGAGTTTTCCATCTTGCCATTCTGTCCAGAGAATAGATGAACAAGATAACAAAATACTAAAAGGGCAACAACGACCCCAGAGAAATATACACTAAACAAATCAGAAGAGACCCGAGACCGGGGGGAAAAGAAAGAAAATACGATCAGGCTGGTGAATAGAACAGACCCATACACTAGATTTTGGGTGTATTTTGGTGTGTTAGAAGAAAATGCATCCCAAAATTTTAAAGAAACAAAACCTTATATATACAAAAAATAAGGTTAAATACAATGAAGGGATAGAATATGATCGTAAAAATGTAAATTAAAAAAGATTTTTAAAAAGGAATTGGTAAGATAAGATGTTGGTTGAAAAAGGAAAGAAGAAAAATTAAAAAGAAAAAAGAAAAAAAAGAAAATTGAAAAAATTAAAGTTGAAAGACTAAAGAATCATGGGGGAAAAGCCATGAATTTTATGTGCTGTCTTCTCTTAGCCCTGGAATTTTGCAGTTCTCATTGATCAGTAAACTTGTTCTTGGCTGGATGTTCTTGCTGATCTTCTGGGGGAGGGGCCCATTTCATTGATTCTCAAATGCCTTGCCCCCGGAGGAATTGCATCACCCTTGCCACCTCCTTGGCTCACTCTTTGCAGCCAGCTTCCCTGCTCTGATACCTGGGAGCTCGGCCGCACTCAGGAACCCCCGGTCTTCCTGTGACCCCGAGAGTCCTGAGACCACACTGTCCCAGAGAGGGTTTCACCCCCCGCTTAGCCACCAGAGCAACGTCCCTCACTGGAGCAGACTTCTAAAAGTTCTGATTTTGTGCTCCACTGCTCTTTCACTTGCTTATAGCTGGCTGACAGAGGCTGCCTCCCCTGCAGTCTATCTTCCATATATTGCCTCAGATTCTTTTCTCTGCACCTCCTACCTTCTGGAAAGTGGTCACTTTTCTGTTCATAGAGTTGCAGCTATTCTTTTCTTCCATCTCCATTTGAGTTCACAGGTGTTCAGAATGGTTTGATAGCTATCTAGCTGAATTCGTGGGACCAGATGAAATTTAGGTCTCCTACTCCTCCGTCATCTTGGACTCTCCCTTCTTTCTACTTCTTGACATGCCTTCTCAGTCTCTCAAGGTTATTAAAACCTGAAAAAAGGAAAGTTACCTTGGTGGATCCAAGCAAGAGATACTGGCATGGGAATATCCTGGAGCCAGGTGGAGAATAAATGTTTCATGAATGGCAGACAGTACTAGATTCAGCTTCTGCCCCTGTAGTCTGATATCATTTGTACTCTTGCAAACCTATAATACTTAGTTTAAAGAAGTTTTGGGTAATGCAAAATTGACTTGATAGCATGCAGTTGTCATTATGAAGAGGGATGCAGGGCTACATAGGAAAACTATGTGTCCATGACTGTCACCATGATTTTAAAGGTTTGTTTTATCCTGAGCTGACACTTAGAAAGTTGTACCTCCTGAACACATGCCCTATAATCTAAAGAATTTATTATCAAGTCAACTGGTTGTCTTATTTGTGCTTATTTATACCTTATTTATGAGTCTGTGGTACAAATAGTTAAGCTTCCATCAATGGTATAGTAAGCTGAGAGACTCAAGCAATGACACATTTGCCCAACAAATACAAATGTGTACTACAATATTTTAAACACAGTGTAGTAGGAGGATTCCTGAGAAAGCAGAACCTAGCATGTTTCTAATTCACAGAAGTGTGTTGAAGGAACAAATTCCTTGGAACCCAGGATGACTTTGCCATGTAAAAGTCACTGGGTGTAACTCTCCCAGGGATGGGTGAGTTATTATTTTTTTTCCTTCTAATGTTTACCTTGAGAAACTACTACAGGACAAACAGGTTGGCAAGAGGCAATGAATAAAACTGTCTGGCTCTGTGGGAGCAGTAAGGAAAGATGTCATACATCTCCCTCAAGAAGGTCTTGTCATTAGGGCTGACACTTGGAAATGAATGGAAACAAACTGCTTTAAGGACTGCACTGATAGCAACGACCCAGTGTTCTTCAGAGTCACAGATGCTTCATCTAAATATTTCTGAGAGGAATATCAGTGCCAGGAGGAAAACAGAATCAACCCAAAGTATCTCCTATACATGGCCAGCATCATTGCATAGCAGCTGGGGCAACATCAGTGAGGGAATAATTTCTTTGGAAATAGCCTTCACTTCAAGCCATAAAGCATGACTCAGCAGAGTGAGTTTATGGAAGCAGATTTGACACACCAGCTTCAATGTGAAGTGCTTCTTTACATGAATATGATGAATATGTGTAAACCCTCTGGGCATTTGGGATTACCATAAAGAAGATGACTACAAAGGAGGAGAGAAGCTTATTATCATGAAGGGCAGATCTATATGAAGGCTTAATCTGGTTTTTATTTGAATAATAAAATATGACCTCACTTATCCTACTGTGTGTGATTAAGAATATAGTGAGATGAATCTCAAACTACAAGCTCAGGTGTAAAGATACAACATTTCTTTTATTTAAGAAAAATCAACTTATTCTACTTTCTCCCTGGCTTCCAAATCAAAAATTATTTTATTTCACGTAGTAAAAAAAAAGCCTGCTTTGGAGACGGTCTCCTTGAACTCTAAGAAAATATTATTATAATTCTACAAAGAAATAAAAACACCATACATATGTTAAATTGTAGTTATTTTTGTCATTCTACATATTAAGCTTTAATAATAATATTGAAAGACATATACAAGGTAGGCAACTGACTTTTAAAAAAATAATCTTACTGATTAAGGTCACTGCTTGAGCAACTCAAAATTTAGTTTGATTTATTAACAGTGTAACATGGTAAGAAATTTGCCAAAACCTACAAAGAAAAACAAATACTGTGAAAGATACGACAACAACAAAGCAGAAAAGTAGGGAAATTAATGTCATCAATTCAGCAGAGTAGTTTCAAGTATGTTTTAGTATCTCTTAAAAAAAAAAAACTGGAGGCTGCCATATTTTGGAGATACAGAACATGCATTCATGAGACTCTGTTCCTAACAGTTTAATAGTAACATTCTCGATTGAGGACCTTGCTATAGCAATGCAATTGTATCAGATGTACTCAAGTTATTGAGCAGAAATAATGAATCACAAAGGGTGGAGATTTACAAGTTAAATATCGTGTCTGTATGGAAAAAGAGGGAAGATTGCATTTCCTGATGGGAATCTTCAGTGACATAAGAACCAATACTCCAGAAAGTAATTTTTAAAATTAATCCAGAGAGTTATTTCTAACCACTACTTTGAAAGAAACAGCAAGCACAAATTTCTTGGGGAAAAAATCATATTAAAGCAATTCCATTGCCTTTTATATCATGGTGCACCATGAGTATTTCAGCAGGTAATATACACTAGCCACATTTCCTTCAGGCTTTTCCCCATTTTGAACTGCTGAAGCCCAGTAACTTGTATATAGTGGTTTTCAATGATTATTTATTGGATGAATGAATAAATGAATGAATGAATAAATGCAAAAAAATTTAGAACTTTCCACTTTGAGTGAACTTGTTACTCTTGAACTTTGACTTAATCATTTCCTTTCTTTTTGACAGGCAACAGAGAACAAATAGTTCTAGTTTTTCCAATTGCTGTACAAATCTACAAGGCCTTAATTTCTTTAAAGAAATTGTAGTAGTCGACCCAGCAATTGCACTACTGGGTATTTACCCCAAAGATACAAATGTAGTGATCCAAAGGAGCACTTGCACCCCAATGTTTACAGAATCAATGTCCACAATAGCCAAACTATGGAACGAGCCCAGATGTCCATCAACAGATGAATGGATAAAGAAGATGTGGTATATATACACAACGGAATACTACGCAGCCATCAAAAAATGAAATCTTGCCATTTGCAATGATGTGGATGGAACTAGAGGGTATTATGCTAAGCGAAATAAGTCAATCAGAGAAAGACAATTATATGATCTCACTGATATGTGGAATTTGAGAAACAAGGCAGAAGATCAGAGGGGAAGAGAGTAAAAAATGAAACAAGACAAAACCAGAGAGGGAGATAAACCATAAGAGACTCTTAATCTCAGGAAACAAACTGAGGGTGTCTGGAATGGAAGGGGGTGGGAGGGATGCGGTGGCTGGGTGATGGACATTGGGGAGGGTAGATATTGTGGTGAGCACTGTGAATAACAGACCTGTACCCCTAAAACAAATAATATATAATATGTTAACTAATTGAATTAAAAATTTATAAAAAGAAAAGAAATTGTAGTAGAAAAGCAGATAAATTATAAAGTATTAGAAATAAGTTCTAATTCATGTTTTGACAGAGCTGTTCTACTTATTAAATTAGAAAATTTCTAAACTCAAACTAAACCTTTAAATTCTGAAATTAATCATATAATACCAAGCTACAGTTTTTTGATTTTATTATGAAAAATAACAGGAAAATCCAATGTATGGAAACAAGTGTAATATATATATAATATTTAGTATGTAATATAATATAACATATATGTAATATATAAATGAAGTTTGTTAATTAGAAATGTATCTGTTATTGCTACATATCTCATTATACTTGTCTTGCATTTGTTACTCTAGAAGGAATAAATAGGATTAAAATAGAGTTTCTTTAGAGAAAGAATTTTGAAATAGTGGAAAAGGCAGCTCTTCCAAGCATAGATGAGGATCAGTAACTGAGCTGTTCTGACTGGCCAGGAATGAAGAAAGAGAAGCTGAGGACACAGAAACTGCTGTGTTATGTATGATAATATTTTTGTGATGAAAAAAAGAATAAATTTGGGCACAAACTGGAGGTAAATTCTCAGAACAATCTCTCCTAAAGGGCTAATCAATCAAATCTTGGCATAAGATTAAGAGGATGATCTAGGAAAGATGTTGGGGTTTGGAGCCAAAGGCCAAGAAAGAATTCTTGAGACATTTTTGGTGCAAAAAAGTGTTTTATAAAGCACGGACACAGGACCGTGGGCAGAAGGAGCTGCACTGGGGTCATGAAGAGTGGCTGATTATATACTTTTAAGTTGGGAGTGGGTTAAGTTTAGCAAATCTCTAAGGAATTTTGGAAGCAAGGTTTCCAGGACCTTGAGAGGGCTAGCTCTTGTTAGGAAAAGGATATTTATTACTGTCTAATAAAACCTTAGTCATGAGATCCTTCAGACGTGTATCAGTGGGCCATATGCTTGGAGGATGATTGCCAACATGTATCTTGGGGGGTAGAGATAAAGGGAGTTTCCAAAAGAATTTTTATGTGTTTAAGTAGACTTCCAGGATCCCCGAGGTTGCGGTTGGGCTAAGATTGTCTTTTGCCCTTAGCAAAGTATCTACATCAAGGCAGATGGGTGCCTAGGGGAATGTCAGTGTGCCTGCTTCAAGGACTTGTCAGTGGGCTGTAAGTGGTAAGGAAATTTAATTTTTCTTTTGCGTTTGTTTCCCATATCAGAGAACACATTCAGGGAGAAAAACAAATAAAAACTTGAGTTTCACTGATAAAGATAGAAGAATGTCTCGTTTTGTATGTGTTTATTACCCCTGTAATAATAACTTGTTTTGCTTAATTATATATGCATGATGAGGCAGTTCTAATCAATAAATATCAGTAAATAAAGAAGCTTTATTTTACTTACCTAAGAGAGAATGTCTACTTCTAAATTTTGCTCCTTCACCCTAATGGGTCATCCACATTCACCTGGCATATTAATAGACAATTTTTACAAGAGAATTCCACAGGTTGAATATGAATAGCTTCCTCTGTTTGGCAATACCTCAAAACTGGACTTACAAGTAACAGTTAGCTCTTAGTCATCTGATGGTAAAGTCAAGAGATTGGTAAAAAGGTGTTGGGAATTCTAGATAGGATTAGGCAAAAGTAAGTCTGGGTCTTTGGGGGGCTATTGTAAACAAATGCAGTGTGTGTGTTTCACAGAAACCACTCTGATTTAGAATCCCCTCTCCTGCAGTTCACATCCTCATTCCATAATGGTAACCCGGAGTGAGCGTTAATTCTGAAATAATGCAAAGCCCAGAAAGGCAATAATTTTTTCTCACATGATTAATAATGTCTTTATATCAAAGTGCTTTCATGAATTTTATTACATTAATGATCACTTTACATATTAGGAAACTGAGGTTCACAGATAAGACTGGACTGACTCAATGTCTCAAAACTAATTAGTAACAGGGCGCCTGGGTGGCTCAGTCGGTTAAACGTCTGCCTTCAGCTCAGGTCATGATCCCAGGGTCCTGGGATCGAGTCCCGCATCGGGCTCCCCGCTCAGCGGGCAGTCTGCTTCTCCCTCTGCCTGCCGCTCCCCCTGCTTGTGCTCTCTCTGTGTCAAATAAATAAATATTAAAAAAAAAAACTAATTAGTAACAAAGCCAGGACAGTGCTCTTCCCAGTGTATCCTGCCTGAAAGACCATCAAATAGACGACAAAGTTAAACTACATTTTCTTTCACTTTAGTGTAGGGAGAGACATCCTGACTCAGTGACTGAATGATAGAAAGGAGAGTGACTTTAAACCAGGGCAAACAGACCTGACTGTGGAACCCAAACAGAAAAATCCTTCATTTTAGGTCTCTTTCTATTGTTTTGTCCTGGCTCATTTATTTGTCATCCTTTCCAAAGATTAAGAAAAGGAAAGGAACTGCTAAAATAAGAAGTATATAGAGGGCACTATTTTTATAACATGCGCCCAAGCTGATCAAGTAACATCAGACTACAGATCTGTCACTTGATTCATCTATTTAATGTCTAAACTTGTGTCGAATCCACTTGACACTTTAAAACAAGTAATTAAGGACTTGTTATTTATCTCATTTCTATGGTTTAAATGTTAGAAATTATGCCCTCAAATATGGACACAAGCTGTATTTTTAATTCTGGGATCCCCAGCACTTAGAACAGAGCCTGGCACATACTCGATACTTAATAAATATTTGTTCAATGAATGAATGAATGAACTATGCGTTGGTGATGGGAGGCGGAGAGGAATAATGAAAGAAAGGAAGAAAAATCATGTTACAAACATGGCCTTCCTTCTGTTTTCTGCCTGGACAGTAGCAATAAAATATTACCCAATATTGGCAACAGTGGAAACTTGATTGGGAAATTTTCTGGCCTTTCAGAAACGGGATGTTTCTTTTCCAAGGAAATCAAAGAATGAAGTTCACTGAATGTAGTTTCCTTGTTCATTCAAGCGTTATTAACAACAAACTCATAAAGACATTTCTATTGCATATCAAAAGTAAAAACTGCAAGGAAATGATCTTTTTCCTACACACATTGAGTTATTAGAGTGTGGAGCTTCTCAAACTCTAATGTGCCCGTAAATCACCTGGAGAACTTACCGGAATGTGGGGCTTACAGGTTATGATTCAATGAGTCTGCACTGGAGTCTGAGATTCTGCATTGCTAACAGCTCCCAAATGAATGCAAAGCTGATCTGTAGGTCGCACTTTGAGTAGTGTGTGTTTACTTTTGGAAGGGTGCCCATATTTTCCTTTATCTTCACTCAAAGCCTTACTATTTCACCATTAATATATACTCATTGTCAAATATGAAGGTCTGCAATGTCCCCTAGGCGAATCCTGAGATTGATCCTTTATTCTTCCTGTATCACAGGTTATACCGATGTCACCACATCAGGCTATTGATGTGACATACTCTGATAAATCAATCTTATTATTATGACATTTTTCATTATTGGGAAATTCAAATTAACCGCTTTAGGAAATTGCTGACATCACACCTGAGTATGACTGATAGCCTTACAATAAGCATAGCATCATCAACAGGCTGTCCAGTCATCAGAAAAATTCCCTTTCTTTCCCATTTTTTCAGTTTATTTCTATTACCTGAAGCTATGAGCTGGACCACTCCTCTCTGAAAAGTAAGGCTGAGCAGCTACTCTCAATCATGATCCCTTTAAATTGTGAAGTGTTTCAAAACTAATTACATGGTTAAATTGAATATAGCAAAGCAGTGAAGTTGGCAAGCAATTTGCATTATTTAAAAATTATAGTCCATTCAAAGTTACCAATAGTTCTTAGACTTGAGAATCACTAAGAATCACCTGGAAGACTTCTTAAACCACAAATGCTGGGGCCCACCCTTAGTTTCTTGCTTCATTAAGTCTGGATGATTTGTACCTCTAATAAATGCCCAGGTGATAATTCTTTGTCGTGGGGGCTGTCCTCAGCATTACAGGATGTTTAGCAACAACCTTGGCCTCTTCCCAATATATGTCAGTAGCACTCCCACTCCCTTCAGTTGTGACAATCAAAAATGTCTTCAGACATTGACAAATGTCCCCTGAAGATGAATCCACACTTGACTGAGAACCACTGTACTATGCTATGTCATTCTTATTAACTTACATTTTAATATGCTTTATTAAGTGGAAGACTAAAGATGTGCCAACTCTGGTGTCACAGCAGGGCGCTGTGGCAAGTGTGCACAGCATTCCCTATGACTGTTTCCATGGAGAAACTGGTTATTACTGATGCTTGAGGTCACTACTAGCCTAACAACACTGTTCCAACACCTAACACAAAGGAAAATTTGGAAGACAATCCATTCTTATGCCAAGACAATCTCTAGATATCAAGTAGGGTGTCTAGAAGAAAAATGTGATCAGTATAAGATCACATTCTGTCTGTCTGTCTTCCTCTCTTTTTCGGTCTCTCTATCACTGATCTGTGCTTTCTCCATGTTCGGATAGCATTTTTTCAATCTTCCTTTGGATCTCACATTAAAATGTTATCTTTGTATCCAAGAAATATTATGTAATCTCTGTGTCTTCTTTGATTGTGTAGTTCCTTCATTTAATTCATTGAGTTACTTCTCAAAAGAAAAATGTTACCAAGACTCATGGAAAACCCAATGAATAATGATGCTATTGATATCGATAAAGGGTAACTTTTTTCTGTTCCACTCTAGTTCTCATATTGACCCAGAATTCTTACTAAGAGAGATTTCTCAAAACCTATTTTTGTTCATTTACTGAAAGAAGTCCATTGACATTGGATTCAGATTTCCACTGAAATAGAGAAAAGAAATGTTAATTTAGAAACTGTGATCCAAAGACACAAAAGGAATTCCAGAAGTCTCAAATAGTGAAAACTAATAGAAGGCTGAAGAAAAGAAGAGGGTGGATTTTCTTCGGATAAATCCTCTACTCCCTTCCTCTTGCCTCTATCTTGAACGTCCCTACAACAAACCCTGCCAGGCCCTCTTGACTACACAGTTCCAATACCCCCTTACTCACTCCTCTAGCCTCCTTTTGCTCTCCCTACCCAATCCCCCCCTAAAGAAAAAAGACTGAGTAAGGACTGAGAGGTCATCTGATGTGGGAGAATCACTCCCCTAATGTATTGATGTAGGACCTCTGTGACTGGGGGGAGGGAGGAGATTAAGAAAGAAGCATATAAGAGTATCAAACGGCACATTAAAGAGATTGCTCTCAGGACTACTGCAGGAAGTCTGCTCACAAGTCTTTGGGAGAAACTTACCCAAAGGTCTTCCTGGCAGCTTGCAGTCAACCCAACACCCAAGTGTCAAACCCATATATCTCCCCACTCTGCAACCAGCTCCTCTGCACACTCCCAAATGTGGTGGTGAGTGAGCCCCAGTAAACAGAATGCTTTCATGAAATCAGACCAGGGTCTTTGGACGGGGGGAAACCACAAACTTGAACTGTAGCACCACCTGCTGGAAAACATAAGAGAGGGTTTTTTTGGCAATAACCACAGAAGACATAAAAGCTTAAGAGTTTTGTCATGAGAAAAATCAAGAAGTGTGGAGCAGGTGTATCCATTCAAAGTCGTGGAAAGCCCCAGATATAACAGGACCAAAGAACAGTGCATCCCAACTGAAGGCAACTAGTAAAGATTTGAGAAGGTGTCTGCTACTTCAGTTGTGAAAGCTGCAATGCAAAATTCCAAGAAACATGAAGAATGAAGAAAACATACTGTTACCAAAAGATAACAATATTCCTCCAATAACTGAACTCAAAGGTATGGAATTTCGTGATTTAGCTGATAATTCAAAATAGCTTTTCTTCTTTTGAGGAAACTCAACAAGCTATAAGGCATACAGACAATTCAATGAAATAAGGAAAAAAATACATAAATAAAATGAGAAATTTAACAAAGAGATAACAATCATAAAAAAGAACCAAACACAAATTCTGGAGTTAAAAAATTCAGTGAATGAAATGAAAAATGCAGTAGCATCTATAGTAGAATAGACAAAATGGGAGATAGAATCAATGATCTAGACGATAAGAACTTAGAAATAACACAAATGGAGGAGAACAAAGAAAAAATAATAAAAAAGAGCAAAGAAAATCTATAAAATCTTTGAGACTCTATCAAATATTAGAATAATTGGGGTCCCAGAAGGACAAAAGAAGGAGAATGGGGCAGAAAGTTTATTTAAAGAAATAGAAACTGGGGCGCCTGGATGGCTCAGTTGTTAAGCGTCTGCTTTCGGCTCAGGTCATGATCCCAGGGTCCTGGGATCGAGCTCCACATCGGGCTCCCTGCACTGCGGGAAGCCTGCTTCTCCCTTTCCCACTCCCCCGCTTGTGTTCCTTCTCTCGCTATCTCTCTCTGTCAAATAAATAAATCTTTAAAAAAAAAAAAAGAAAGAAAGAAATAGAAACTAAGAACTTCCCAAACCTGGGGAAAGTCATGAACATCCAAGTTCATACAGCTAATAGATCACCCTATTATCTTAATGCAAAAAGACCTTCTCTATGACACATTATAATGAAACTGTCAAAAATCAAAAACAAAGAGAAAATCCTAAAAGCAGCCAGAGGAAAAAACCTACAAACGAACCCCCCTTAGGAGATAAGCAGATTTCTCAGCAGAAACCCTATAGGCCGGAAGGGAGTAGAATTATATATTCAAAGTGTTGAAAGTAGAAAATTACCAACCAAGAATAGTTTATCTAGAGAAGTCATCATTCAAGTATGAAGGAGAAATAAAGGCTTCCCCAGACAAACAAAAGTTGAGGGAGTTCATCCCACTATACCTGCCTTGCAAGAAATGCTGAAAGAAGTTCTTCAAGCTAAAATGAAAAGATGCTAACTAGTGATATGAAAGCATGTGAAAGTATACAACACACTGGTAAAGATAAATATATACTCAGACTTAGAAAACTGTGTTCTGTAATAGGATGGTGTGTTAACTACTTAACTAAAGCTTAAGGGTTAAAGGAAGAGTATTAAAGCTAACCATAGCTACTATAATTTGTTAATAAATACACAATATAAAAAGAGGTAAATTTTGACATAAAAAATATAAACGGGGTGGGAGTAAAAGGGTGGAGCTCTCATATACCATCAGAGTTAAGTTGCTATCAGCTTAAAAATCAACTGTTTTATCTATGTTTTATGTGAACCTCATGGTAATCACAAAGCAAAAACCTAGATTATATTAACAAAACAATTTTTAAAGGATAAACAAAGCATACCACTACAGAAAATCACCTATTTACAAAGGTAGGCAGAAAGAGAGGAAAAAAGAAACAATGGAACTATCAAACAGCTGGAAAGCAACAAGATGGCATTAGTAAATCCTTACCTATCAATAATTACTCTAAAGGTAAAAATGAAGAAATAAAAAAAGATATTCCAAGGAAGTAGAAACCAAAAGAAAGAGAGGGTAGCTATATTTACATCAAACGAAATAAACTTTAAGCCAAAAACAGTAACAGGAGATGAAGAAGGTCATTATGTAATCATAAAGGGGTCAACTCATCAGGAAGATAACATGATGAACATAAATATATACAGACCCAACATTGGATCTCCCAAATATATTAAGCAAACCCTAACAGATCTAAAGGGAGAAATAGACAACAATACAGTAACAATAGAGAACTTCAATACCACTTTCAGCAATGGATAGATCATCCAGAGTGAAAATCTGGACTTGAAACATACATTACACCAAATGAACCTAACAGACATTTATGAACATTTTATCCAACAACAGAATACACATTCTTCTCAAGTGCACATGGAACATCCTCCAGGATGAATCATATGATATGCCGCAAAACAATTCTTAGCAAATTTAAGAAGACTGAAATAATCCCAAGTGTCTTTTCTGACCATAATGGTATGAAACAATAATGAAAATTAACAACAATAGGAAAGCTGGAAAATTTACAAGCATGTGGAAAATAAACCACACACTCCTAAACAACCAATGGGTCAAAGAAGAAATCAAAAGAGGAGTCAAAAAAAATCTTGAAACAAGTGAAAATGGAAACACAATACACCAAAACCTATGGGATGCTGTAAAAGAGAGAAATTTATAGCAATAAATTTCTCATATATTGAGAAAATAGAATGATCTCAAATAACCAACCTAACTGTACACCTTTAGAAACTAGAAAGTTAGCAAAAAAATGAAGTAACAAAGATCAGAGTGGAAATAAATGAAATAGAGACCAGAAACACAATAGAAATGATTGATAAAAATAAGAGATGGTTTTTTGAAATGGTAAACATAATTGAATAAGTCTTAATGTTATAACTAATAATAAAAGTGATTAAATTAATAATTAAATAATAAACTAATAACGAATGATCAATAATAATAATAAAATTGATTAAAAGTGTTTAGCTGGACATAAAAAAGAGAGTGAAAAGACTCAAAATCAGAAATGAAAGAAAAGACATTACAACTGATACTAGAGAAATAGATAGGTTCATAAGAAACTACTATGAACAATTACATGTCAACAAATTGGACAACCTACAAGAAATGGATAAAGTCCTAAAAACATGAAATCTGCCAAGATGAATAATGAAGAAGTAGAAAATCTGAACAGACTGATAATGAGTAAGGAGATCTAAGCAGTAATTAAAAACTCCCAACACAGAAAAGCCCAGAACTGGTTGACTTCTCTGGTAAATTCCACAAAATGTTTAAAGAAGAATTAATGCCAATCTTTCTCAAACTTCCAAGAACTTGAAGAGAAGGGGACATTCCCAGACTCATTTTACAGGGCCAGCATTACTCTGATAACAAAACCAAATAAGGACACTACAAGAAAAGAAAACTATAGGACAATATTCTTGATGAATATAGATACAAAAATTCTCAACAAAATGTTAGTAAACCAAATTCAACAACATGTTTAAAGAATCATACACCGTGACCAAATAGAATTTATCCTTGGGATGCAAGGATGATTCAACATATACAAATCAATAAATGTGATACATCAAATTAATAAAATGAGAGATAAAACTCACATGATCATCTCAATAGATGCAGGAAAACATTTGACAAAATACAATGGTTTTCATAGTGAAAACCTTTAACAAATTGGGTATAGAAGGAATATATCTTAAAATAATAAATTCCATATACCACAAACCCATCGCTAACATCATACTCAACAGGGAAAGATGGAAAAATTTCCACTAAGATCAAGAACAAGTAAAGGGTGCCCACTCTCACTACTCTTATTCAACATAGTACTAGAAGTCCTAGTAAGAGCAATTAGGCAAGACAAAGAAATAAAACCTGTCCAAGTAAGAAACAAAGAAGTAAAATTGTTGTTATTTGCAGATGATATAATCTTTTTAAAAAATATTTTATTTGGGCGCCTGGGTGGCTCAGTTGGTTAAGCGACTGCCTTCGGCTCAGGTCATGATCCTGGAGTCCCGGGATCGAGTCCCGCATCAGGCTCCCTGCTCGGCAGGGAGTCTGCTTCTCCCTCTGACCCTCCTCCCTCTCATGCTCTCTGTCTCTCATTCTCTCTCTCAAATAAATAAATAAAATCTTTAAAAATAAAAAAAAAATAAAAAAAAAATATTTTATTTATTTGAGAGAGAAATCGAGTAAGAGAGAGAGAGCATGAGCAGGGGGAGGGGCAGAGGGAGAGGGAGCTTGACGTGGGGCTCGATCCCAGGACTCTGGGATCATGACCTGAGCCCAAGGCTGACAGACTGAGCCACCCAGGTGCCCCTGCAGATGATATAATCTTATAGAGAGAAAATTCTAAAGACAACCAAAATACTGCTAGAACTAATCAATGAATTCAGTAAAGCTGCAGATATAAAATCAACATACAGAAATTAGTTGTGTTTCTATACACTAACAACACAAATCTGAAAAAGAAATAAAACTATTCCATATTCACAATAGCATCAAAAACAATAAAATACTTAGAAATAAATTTAACAAAGGAAGTGAAAGATCTGTGCAATGGAAGCTATAAGACTTTGATGAAAGAAATTGAAGAAGACATAAACAAATGGAAGGATAGCCTGTGTTCGTGAGTTGAAAGAATTATTATTATTACGATGTCCGTACTACCCAAAGCCATCTACAGATTAAATGCAATCCCTATTAAAATTCCAATGAAATTTTTGACAGAAATAGAAAGCAATCCTAACAGAACCACAACAGACTCCAAAGAGCCACAGCAATACTGAGAAAGAAGAACAATCTAGAAGCATCACACTTTCTGATTTCAAACTATACTGCAAAGCTACAGTAATTAAACCAGTTTGATACTGGCATTAAGAATGGACATATACACAAATGGAAAGAATCATAAGCCCAGAAACAAACCCTTGCATCTATGGTCAACTAATATTTGACAAGGCAGCCAAGAACACTCAAGGGGAAAGGACAGTCTCTTCAACCAATGATGTTGGGAAAACTGGGTAACCACATACAGAAAAATGAAATTGAACCTTATCTTACACAAAAATTAACTTGAAACAGATTAAAGACTTAAACATAAGACCTGATACAATAAAACCACCAAAATAAAACATGGAAAAAGATCCTTGACATTGGTCTTGGCAATGATTTTTTAGGTATAATACCAAAAGCAAAGATTGACAAGTGGGACTACATCAAACCAAAAAGCATCTGCACAGCAAAAGAAACAATCAACAAAAAGAAAAGGCAACCTACAGGGTGGAAAAAAATATTTGCAAATATTGCATAATATTTGCATATTGGATAAGAGTTTAATATCCAAAATAACTAACCCGATAACAAACAAACAAAAACAATCCAATTAAGAAATGGGAAGAGAAACTGAATAGACATTTATCCAAAGAAGGTATCTGGCCAACAAGTATATGAAAAGATGCTCAACATCACTAATCATCAGTGCAATGCAAATCAAAACCATAACGAGATATTACCTCACACCTGTTAGAACGGCCATCACCAAAAAGATGAAAGAGGTTAATAAGTGTTAGAAAGGATGTGGAGAAGAGGGACCCATTGTGCATTGCTGGTGGGAATGTAAATTGGTGCAGCCACTAAGGAAAACAGTATAGAGGCTCCTAAAAAAATTAAAATATAATTACCATATGATCCAGCAATCCCACTTCTGGGTATATATCCAAAGGAAATGAAAACAGTATATTGAAAATGCATCTGCACTCCCATGTTTATTACTGCATTATTCACGATAGCTAAGATACGAAAACAACCTAAGTGTCTGTCAATGGATGAATGGATAAAGAAGATGTAGTAGACGTATATTCATACAATGGAATGTTACTCAGCCATTTGTGACAACCCTTGCCATTTGTGACAACATGGATGAACTGGATGGACATTATGCTTAGTGAGATGAGCCAGACAAAGACAAACAATATATGATATCTTTTATATGTGGTATCCAAAAAAGCCAAATCCATAGAAACTGAGTAGAAAATGCTGGTTTCTAGGGGCTCGGGGCTGGAGGAATTGGGGTCATTTTGTTTAAGGGTACAAACTTGCAACTAGAAAATGAACAAATTCTGGAGAGCTAATGCACAGCCTAGCAATTATGGTCAACAATACTGTATTATATACTTCAAAATTGCTAAGAGACTAGATCTTAAATGTTCTTACCACACATGCACACACAATAATAATTATGTGACCTGATAGAGATGTTTAGCTAACGCTAAAACTAAGGTGGTGGTCATATTGCCATATACAAGTGTACCAAATAAACAGGTTGTATACCTTATACAATGTTATATTTAAATACATTTTTTAAGATTTATTTATTTATGAGAGAGGGAGAGAGAGAAAGAGAGAGGAAGGGCAGGGAGAGAGGGAGAGAATCACCAAGAGAGACACCCCGCTGAGTGTGGAGCCGAGAGGGATTGATCCCACAACCCAAAAGACCACGACCTGAGCTGAAACCAAGAGCCAGATGCTCAACCAACTGAGCCACCCAGCACCCCTGTAAATTATATTTTTTATAAAAAATAGAAATGTTAAACTTATTTAATTCTATATAAACTAATACCAGATAAAATGTAATAAAGCAACTATTTGAAACATTAAATGCTATATAAAATAAATTTAAGTTAGTTATTAAAACATAGTATTTAAATATTATTTGATCATCTACAAAAAGGGTTGATCCCATGTCAATGGATCTCATATGAACTACATGCAGTAATTTTTTGTAAAAACATTTCCAACTATTAAAACTCTTTTTGCTTCTGAACTACTTGGGGGAAATGATGAAGTAAAATTTATAAGCTAGCCTTAAATATTTTTCTCTGGCTCATTCACCTTTAAATAATTCTACCTCTTGCTTGCAAAGCTTGAGACCTTTTTGAAAGCTTTAATTTTTTTTTTTTTTTTGGTGATGGCATTGAGAACAAGTTACAGTGTTTGTTGTTGTTTTGAAAGAAAGTGTTTTCAGGTTTTTTCTTCTTCAGTATCTATATCAATTTCAATTTTGTCATGTTTATATTGCACTTGTTTGGAAAGTCTGTGAACTAGAGTAAGAACTGGATCTGCAATGAAGTTTGTATTGTCAATTGACTTTTGTGCTTTTGTTTATGAGAATTTTTGGAAGTATAGAAGAATGCTTTTTAATCAATGAAATATATCTGCTTAAGCAGTTTTAGTGTAGTGTATGAGTATATATAAAGGTGTTGGGGCGCCTGGGTGGCTCAGTTGGTTAGGCGACTGCCTTTGGCTCAGGTCATGATCCCAGGATCCTGGGATCGAGCCCCGCATCGGGCTCCCTGCTCAGCGGGAAGCCTGCTTCTCTCTCTCCCACTCCCCCTGCTTGTGTTCCCTCTGTCACTGTCTCTCTCTGTGTCAAATAAATAAATAAAATCTTTAAAAAAAAAAAAGGTGTTGATGGTTCATGTTTTTTTAGTCTCAATAATGTTACACCAAAAGAATATCAATGTCTTGGTACCTAAATATAACACAGTCCACCAGAATTTTGAAAACCAATATTGTTTTTGTTTTTTTTAAGATTTTATTTATTTATTTGACAGAGAGAGACACAGCGAGAGAGGGAACACAAGCGGGGGGAGTGGGAGAGGGAGAAGCAGGATCTCCGCTGAGCAGGGAGCCGGACGCGGGGCTCCATCCCAGGACCCCAGGATCATGACCTGAGCCGAAGGCAGCCGCTTAACCGACTGAGCCACCCAGGCACCCCTGAAAACCAATATTGTGATCTCAATTTCTTCTCTGGAATTCTTCAATTAAATAAGTCTTAAAGAAGCTGGAATTGTTATTCCAATCCTCTTTCCTCTGGAGGAATAAAGTGGAAATTCTCTCCTTCTATGGGAAAAAATGAGGAGAGTAGAGTTCCACTCTAATACCTTCTTGTTGCCTTTATAATAAAATACAAACTTTTGACTCTCACCTGCAAGAATCTATATGAGCAGACTTCTAGTTAACTTTTTGACATCATCTAGTACCACTCATCTCCTTGGCACACTGGTCTTCTCTCTGGATCCAGAACAGCTAGGCTCTTCTCCATCCTTGGGCCTTTGCATAGGTTAATCCCTTTGTCAGAAATGCTCTTCCTCCCCAGCTCTGAGAGAGCTTTTCATTCAGATGACAGCTGGAATTCCTTTCCCCCCAGAAAGGTTATCCCTGACCGCTCATCTACAGGAGCTCTCTGGTCACTCTCTGTCCCTTTGCCCAATGTATTGATTCATCTTCTCAGTTTCACTATGGATTATTTTTCTTCCTTTCGTTTATTTATTTATTTTTAATGTATGCCTCCCCTGCCACCTCCTTACCTGACCCCACAAATGACCCAGGAAGGAGGATCTTTGTCTTTTTCAGTGCTATATCCTCAGTGCCTACAACAATGCCTGGAACATAGTTGATGGCATTTGTTACGTGAGAGAATGAATAAAAGAATGAATAAATCTCTCTCACGTCATTTGTGACATGCAGAATCACCTTCATCTTTCCCATGTCCTTGTCCTCCAGGCTCGTCCAGGTTTCCCATCTCTGAGACCTTTCCCCCTCAGCATTCTGCACAGCGTTTGCCTGGTGTTGTTCTACTCTTTACCTGGCAAACTCTACTCTCAAGTAAAAAAAAGTCACATTCACATGCATAGCATTGATGATTAATAGCAAACTGAATTGTCAATTTGCCAGTCTGCATATTGCTTTTTTATTTTAGTGGTTTCTTTTGAATCCTAATCTTAATATAACCAAATCTATTAATTCCTCCTTTGATGGTTAGCTCTTTTTGTATGTGTCTTTATACAAAAAGTTTTATCTATTCCAGTTAGAGATGTTCTGTTATATTTACCTCTAAAAGCCTATTGTTTTACCTCTCACATTGAGATATCTAATAATTCTGAAATTTATTTTTGTGCAGGAGTTGATATATACTTTTTTCTTTGTGAATATCAAGTGACCCATCATTTCTCCCTACACTGCAGTGTTAAATTTTTCATAAATCCAGTGAGTCTGTTTCTGAACTCTATTCTGTGCCATTACTCATTTATCTATGTTTGAACCAAGGCCACAATGTCTTAAGTGCTACAATTAATTATTTGATATAATTGGATCATATAATATGTTATACATATAATTAATTATGTAGAATAAGATATAATTAATTAATTGGTTTTTTTTTTATCAGATCTTGATACTTAGTACTACCTCTAGGTTTTTTCTTCTTCAGGATTGCCTTGGCCATTCCCAAGCCCTTGTATTTCCACACAAATTTCAAATTCAGCTTTTCAATTTCTGCAAACTGTAAACCAAAAAAAACTCTGCCAGTACTCACCTGAGATATATTTGATAGTTTAAATTAGGTCACATGACAAGATATTTTGTCATTATTAAAATTATATATTCAAATTCATAAAATTCAAAAACTGTTGTAATAATATTAATAATAGCTACTAATATTGTGCTAACACCTTACATGAATCATTTCATCAAATTACCATGATAACTATCTCAGATATTTGCAATTGCCTTATTATTTGATATTTGAGAAAATGAAAGCTCAGCCATATGGTTTAAATTATGCATGGTTACACAGTGAGTAACAAACTTGGAAAACAAACCCAAGTCAGTGTTCTTATGAAAAAAAGTCAAAATTTTTGTCAACTACATTTAAAAAATATTAAGCATTTTGAATGGAAATCTTTTAAAAATGAATTACAAACTTCTTTTGCCTTCTTCTCAACCTATAGAACACAATTATACATTTTCATTTTAATTTATGGTCCTTCTTATGAATATTAATGATTGGCTTAAACCATAATATAGCGCTATCCTAAGGCTCTATTATGGTGCCTAGCATCATTTTCTGTTATATTAAATAGCATGGAAATAACCTACTTTTTTTTTTGTAGCTGTTCTCTTGAACTTTCCTAGTTTAAATACATCAACTTGATCCGATCTTTCCCCTTGCTGCTCATTGTATATTTTAAATTTACTTTCATGAACTATGTACTTCAAGCATTTTAATGTGGACTGCAAGCCTTTCTGGCTTAGGATATCTTCCCTGGAAGTGTACTTAGAGGCTACCATCCCGTGAACGTAATTTCCTACGTAACAGTGAGGCATAGCAAAGAAGACAGAGAAAATGAAGTGAGTCTGATGACACAGCTGGGCAGAGAAACAACTTGCAGATTCACAATGCTAAGCAGGATAGAAAACCCTTTATATTGACATACCACAGATTCAATGAAAAATTTATATCTTGGTGATAAGTTAATGCCTCTAAAAATATTTTGCATTAAGCAAGTGTCTCAAAACATGATACCTTGCCCATCTTTTGAAGTCACTGATAGATTCATGTAGTATTCATGTACTGTGGTATTGGTATTTTCCAAATATTATGGACTAAGGGAAATTTAATTATAACTTCTGTATCAAGATCAAAGACCATGCAGGCTTATCTCTCCTACCTTCTGAAAGTCCCACTGAGATGACAATAAAATGGCTTAAAACATTACAAATATGCAATAAAAAAGGAGAAAATATGAGCATATGTTAAAAACCAGGGGGTTTTAACAAAGTGATGAAAGATGAAAAATGAAGATAGGAGTGCATGATGAAGCAGTAGGGAGAAGGGGTGGCATAGAGCAGAGAAGGCTTCAGAAGAGAGGAAAGTAACATGAAGCCTGTGGCCGAACTCTGGAGAGGCTCACGATTCAGACCCAGAGTTGTGACTAAAACTCTAAATCCAAGCCAGTTGAGCTCATTCTGCATTCTTTAATTTTCCCAACCACATGCAGCCACCTGGGAAGCCAGTTACCTGCACTCATTAAAAAAAAAAAAAAATCAAAGAATACTTCCACAAGGAAATTAAATACATTATCTGAGATTACCTAACAGAGAGTATTTGGACATCAGTTCCTCCAGAGCAAAGACCTCTACATGTGGACATTGGGGGGGTCCTGAAACATAACTGGCCTGCTTTCTTCTTGTTTTCACAGTATGAAAACCATCAGTTAATAAGCCCCACCTATAATCTCAAAGCAACCAAGAGCCATAAATCACCTCCAGCTCTTTGAGGGAGTTTGGATCATGAAAAAATAGATCAAGTTAAAACCCATACTAAAACTCTAATCATTTAAGTTAGAACAAAAAGAAGTGACTTATGAAACAAAAAGAAACTTAAGAACAGGTAACATTCTAGTTAGTATCTAGAGAGATTTGAGAGGTTATTTACATAAAACAAGCATAAGAGCCTGTGAAAACAGAAAACCAGTTATCTTGAAAGACCTCTTAGAAATTACAGGTATGACTGACCAACAAAACAAAATAAGAGTCAATGAAAGTGTTGAAAGATAAAACCTAGGAAATCTCTGGAAAGAAGAAGTAAAAAAAAGACAGATGGAAAGTCTAAAGGAAACATGAAAGAAATAGAGAATCAGTTCTTGATGTCCAACAACAGACTAAAAGGAATTTTTTAAATGGTAAGTTGATGAAAATTATCACAGGAGAAAATCGTAAAAAATTTATAGAAAGAAGATAACTCCCACAGGTGAATGATAACACTGAAAGGTACCACTGAATGCCAAGGTCAATAAATGAAACGAAAACACACATATATCTGTGGAGGCTCAGAACACCAGAGAGAGAGAGGCAAAAATAAAACCAAATTACCTAGCAATGAACAAGAATCAGAGGGCAACAGAGTTCTCAGGGATCCCCAGGATTCCTGAAGCACTTCAAAGTCAGGACAGATCTGGAGATCAGAACGTAAGCAGTTATAGCTGAGGGAAATGAGAAAAAAAGAAAATTAAATACAGAAATAAGCCATACAAAGTTTCCATAGAGTCGATGACAGTAATTCCTTATTTTTTTAAAATATTAGGCTAAAATATAAATAGCACTCTTATTTTAAATTCCCCCTTTTTTAGAAAAATATTTTCAGATGCTCCTAAGTTGGTTTCCTCTGTCCCCTGACAAACCTTCCAATAAATGAAAACCAGTTAGGGTTACCTTTTTCACGAAACCCTCATGATTTTAAGTGTCTAAAATCAAAGACAAGAGATAAGGTAAGAAGAACTACTACACAATTTTTGTCTTTTTAAATGTTTATTAATTTGAAACAGGATAGATTTATTTTCCTGCTGTCAGCTTTTCACCCTTCTCTTCCTCTATATTTTCTTTTTTTCCATTTCTCCTGCTACTTTGCAAAAGTCTTTCAGAGTCTCTTTGTGATTCTTAGCCATATTAATGAATTGTCAGCTGGAAAAAAAAAAAGTAGCATGGAAATGATACAGAAATACCTGTTTCTGTGGTCACTGTGCCTCTTAAGTCCACTGGCCTCAGCTCTCCTGTCTGTAGCATGAGAGGCGTTGACTAGATAAGTCCAGTTGGTCTTCCAGCTTTAACATCCCTCTGTGAATATAATCCCTAAAAGGTCAAGGCCCAGGGTTTCCACCACAGCAGTTTGCTCCCTCTAGAAAACATTAGATTCATAGAATGGTAGGTATGCCTGTTCTCCATGCTTGCCATGTAGAAACACAGTAAGGGAACATTTGTAACAAGCTTCATCCTCAAAAATCACATCTTCTATGGCTGTGAACTGTTTTTGATGTTTTGCAATGCAATCAATCTCAATATGGTTGCAGAATTCCCCCACATATTTATGTCATAAATGCATCATTTTTATCTAAGAGTCTACTCTCCTGCCAGGACTTTCATCTACTGACCTGGTCAGATTGCAGAAAAGGGTCACCTCTTCTCCCAGCACATATGGAAAACCTAAAAATAAAACCCCTAATTAACAGGCAGCTACATATTTCCTTCACCCTCTGGACTTAGCCATGTTCTAGCACTTACTCTTGTGTATCATGATTATCTTTTTCCAGATCTCTCTACTGGGGTAGTCAGATAAAAATAGAAATCTCAGGTAAATTTGAATTTCAGATCAACAACCGAAAAGTTTTTAGTATGTTCCAAATACTACACAAACATTCATACTAAGCGTTTAGTTACTTACCTGAAATTCAAGTTTAACTGGGTGTCCTGCATTTTTATTTACTAAATCTGGCATCCCTACTCTCTTCCCACATAGACAACAAAATCCTTAAGAGAAGGACCTCTATTTTGTTCCCTTCTGTGTCCCCAGTCCAAGCAGAGTATCTTCACATAGTAAATACTCAATTGTTGCTGAATTAACTGATGAAAATACAAACAAAACAACAAGATAGGTAGTGTTAGCAAATATTATTTGTAACCTAGTAGTTCATAAGGTGAAAATGAGTCATTCAGCTAGGCTAAACTCGGTGTATGGTTAGAGTAGACTAGGTCATGAAATGAATGCTTACAAGTTTTGAGTATTTAAACATATGTGAGGGGCGCCTGGGTGGCTCAGTCGTTAAGCGTCTGCGTTCGGCTCAGGTCATGATCCCAGAGTCCAGGGATCGAGCCCCACATCGGGCTCCCTGCTCGGCGGGAGGCCTGCTTCTCCCTCTCCCACTCCCCCTGCTTGTGTTCCCTCTCTCGCTGTGTCTCTCTCTGTCAAATAAAAAAAAAAAAAACAAAAAAACATATGTGAGAGGAATTACTCTGATGTCTAGTTCAAACTCTTTATGAACCCCTTGATTTCTGATACAGTGTTAAGACTAGAACTGGTTCCAACATACTCAGTACACCATTTCTAAAAGAGGGAAAAATACCAAGTTGGATGGTCATGGAAATTCAACCGAACTGAGAAGAATTTTTGCTCTCTTTAGTAATATTTTCCCTTGACACCTGGGACTGGTAAGCAAGGACATAATTAAGTAAATATAGTAACAATCAAACCATTTTCCACAGGAAATTATAACTTAAAAAAAATTTCCAGTCAGTAACAAAGGAACATTTTGGAGAGATTTCACCATGAAATATACGTAATCAGATTTATACAAAAAAACAAAAGAAAATAAGGACGCCAGGGTGGTTCAGTCTGTTGCGCGTCCAATTCTTGGTTTCGGCTCAGGTCATGATCTCATGCGTCATGGGATTGAGCCCCAGGTCAGGCTCTGCACTCGGCAGTGAGTCTGCTTGAAGATTCTCTCCCTCTGCCCCTATCCCCACTCACTCTCTTTCTCTCTAAGATAAATAAATCTTTAAAAAAAAAAAATAAATAAATCTAAATTTGCCTCTATGTGTCATACTTGATTTTGTTCATTTTCATTTTCTTATTTCTTATTTCTCTCCTTTTCTCTGACTCTCATTCTAAAATTGAGGATATTTGGCTTTTAATTTTTAACAAATTACTGCTGACTATCTGCTATCTGGTGTTTTAAGGACTAGCTTCTTGTAAAAGTTGGGACACTCAACTTGTCACCAAAGACTTATGTCCATCTGCTGCTTTCCAGAATATGTTCTTGTACAGTCCCCTCTGAGCTTCTGCTTACTCAACTGCAAGATGGAGAGCAGGATTCCTGTTTCACATGGTGGTTGTAACAATCCAGTAAAAACATATGCATAAAAACACAACTGCATAAAAACACTACAGATATATTGGTTTCCATGCATTATGAGTGTGGTCTAAGTGCAGGGAAGACAAAAGATAGACACAACTGGATTCAACTTGAAAGCTGCCACAAGAGCATTTCTCTTTTAAACAGCCTGACGTCCCATGATAAAGAATAACTGACCTACTCGATTACATTTAATCTATATCTACAACCACCTTTTGGGACTCTACTGTGGTAGAAACTAGAAATACTGAGATAAAAGAGATATAATTCCTGCCCAAAAGGAGCCCCATGTGAATGTCCTTGGAGATTTGTTCATTCACTTGATTCATCCCTCCAACAAATGTTAATTGAGTTTGTTGAGTTGACAGAGTCTGTGCAAAGTACTATCACTACAACAAAGAACAGGACACTCTTCATCTTTGACAGTCTTATGGTGTATAACAAAACAAAATAAAACACTCTCTCAGCTTCTTCCTCTATTATGAAAAATAAACACTGAGGGCCTAAACTTCACCAACCACTTGTTCCTCAGTTGCTTTCAGTTGTGCTTATAGATCAACTTTGTATCTAAAAAGACTATAAAATATATAAATACACATGCACACACACACATACACACAGAGACACATCTTGAGATATTGTGTTTTCAGTTCCAGACCACCACAATAAAGCAAACACTGCACTAAAGTGAGTCATATAAAAGTGCATAGAAAAGTTCTGTTTACACTATACTGTAGTCTACTAAGTGTGAAATAGCATTATATATAAAAACAATGTACATACCTTGATTAAAAAATACTTTATTGCTGGGGCGCCTGGGTGGTGCTGTTGGTTAAGTGTCTGACTCTTGGTTTTGGCTCAGGTTGTGATCTCAGGGTCGTAAGATCAAGCCCCCTGTCAAGCCCCCCTCAAGCCCCATGTCAGGCTCCAAGCTCAGTGCAGAGTTTGCTTAAGATTCTCCTTCTCCCTCTGCGCCCCCTACTTGTGCTCTCTCTCTAAAATAAATAAATCTTTAAAAAAAATACTTATTGCTTAGAAACGCTAACCATTAACTAAGCTTTCAGCAAGTCATAATCCTTTTGCTGGTGGAGGGTCTTGCCTTGATGATGAGGGCTGCTGACTGATCAAGGTGGTGGTTGCTGAAGGTTGGGGTGGCTGTGGCAACTTCTTATAATAGGACGACAATGAAGTTTGCCATGTCAATAGACTCTTCTCATGAATGATTTCTCTGTAGCACGTGATGCTATTTGATAACATTTTACCCACAATAGGACTTCCTCTCAAACCTGCCACTACCTTGGCAACTAAGTTTATGCAATATTTTAAGTCCTTTTTTGCATTTCAACAATCATCACAACATTTTCACCAGGAGTAGATGCCATCTAAAGAAACCACTTTCTTTACTCATTTATAAGAAGCAAGCCCTCTTTCATTAAAGTTGTATCACAAGATTGCAGCAATTCAGCTGCATCTTCAGGCTCCACTTCTAATTCTAGTTCTCTTGCTATTTCCCCCACATCTGCAGTTACTTTCTCCACAGGAGTCTCGAACCCTTCAAAGTCATTCATGAGGGTTGGAACGAACTCTTTCAAACTCCTGTTAATGTGGATATTTTGACCTTTTCCCGTTAATCACAAATGTTCTTAGTGGCATCTAGAATGGTGAATCATTCCCAGAAGGTTTTCAACTTACTTTGCCCAGATCCATCAGAGGAGTCACTATCTATGGCAGCTACAGCCTTATGAAATGTACTTCTTAAATAATAAAACTTGAAAGTCAAAAGGACTCCTTGATCCATGGGCTATAGAATGGATATTGTGCTAGCAGGCATGAAAACAACGTTAATCTCATTGTATGTGTATGTCTCCATCAGAGCTCTTGGGTGATCAAGTGCATTTTCAATGAGTAGTATTATTTTGAAAGGAATCTTTTTCTCTGAGCAGTACATCTCAACAGTGAGCTTAAAATATTCAGTAAACCATATTAAAAACGAATGTGTTGTCATTGAGGCTTTGTTGTTCTATTTCTAGAGCACAGGCAGAATAGATTCAGCATAATTCTTAAGGGCCTTAGGATTTTCAAAAATGGGGGCGCCTGGGTGGCTCAGTCTGTTAGGCATCTGCCTTTGGCTCAGGTCATAATCCCCGGGGTCCTGGGATTGGGCCCCGCATCAGAATCCCCGCTCAGCAGGGTATCTGTTTTTCCCTCTGCCCCTCCCCCAGCTCATGCTCTCTCTCTCTCAAATAAATAAAATCTTAAAAAAAAAATAATAAAAGGATTTTCAGAATGGTAAATCAACACTAGTTTCAACTTCAAGTCAGCTGCATTATCCCCTAACAAGAGAGTCAGCCTGTCCTTTGAAGTTTTGATGCTCTCTAGCTATGAAAGTCCCAGATGACATCTTTCTGATAGAAAGCTGTTTCATCTACATTGAAAAGCTGTTGTTTAGTATAGCCACATTTATTAATGATCTGAGGTAGATCTTCTGGAGAATTTGCTGCAGCTTCCACATCAGCATCTGCTGCTTCCCCTTGCACTTTTATGTTATGGCAATGGTTTCTTTCCTTAAATCTCATGAACGAACCTCTGCTAACTTCATGCTTTTCTTCTGCAGCTTCCTCACCTCCTCAGCCTGTGATTAGTTGCTCTGTATTAGTTTTTGGCTTAAGGAATGTTGTGGCCGGTTTGATATTCTATCCATATCAACAATAAGACCGTTTCACTTTCTTACCATTTGTGTGTTCACTGTAGTAGCACTGTAGGCTCCTTCAAGAACATTCCTTCTGCATTCACAACTTGGCTGTTTGGTACTAGAGGCCTAACTTTTGCCTATCTTGGCTTTCATTATGCCTTCCTCATGAAGCTTAATCATTTCTAGCTTTTGACTTAAAGTGGGAGACATGCGACTCCTCCTTCACTTGAACAGTTAGAGGCCATTTTAGGGTTGTTAATAGGCCTAATTTCAATATTGTGTGTCTCAGAGAATAGGGAGGCCCAAGGGGCAGGAGATTTGTAAAAAATGCTGTATCTGTGAAGCACAGTATAGCCAAGGGTGGGCAATAGAATGAAATACGGGTACGTGTGTGTGTGTGTGCATGTGCATGTGTATAAATATACACTTATGTTAATCTTTCATGACATGTATTATTTCTAAGGTAATTGGAAAAAAATATTGTCTGGATTTATTAAGTTTATTGCTCCTTTCAAAGTAGTGTTGGTTGATGCTGGCATTTTTAAAGTCTCATCATTTAATATGGATAAGTTGGATACTTCTGAGACAAAAAGTATAAACTCTGGAAAAAACTTTTTAAAATGTACAAATGTATGCATATATCTATATCTATCATATCATTTCTAAAATATATACATTTATATTTCATCCTTCTGTGTATGTATATATATATATATACATATATATATATATATATATATATATACTTAAATGGGGACACATGTGTATAGTGGTAGTCTAAAATGGCCCCCAAAGATACCAAGTATTAATGCCTAGAACCTGTAAATATTACCTTATTTGGAAAAAGGATCTTTATACATATGATTAATTTAGATCTGGAGATGGACAGATTATCCTGCATTAGCCAGGTGGGCCCTAAATGCAATTACATATATTCTTATAAAAGGTAGACAAAAAGAGATTTGACAGAGGCAGAAGATGAGGAGGCAATGTGACCAAGGAAACAGAGATTGCAGTGATCTTGGGAGCCAACAGAGGCTGGAAGAGACAAAGACTAGATTACTCTGAGAGCTTACAGAGAGAGCACAGCCCTTCTGACACTTTGATACTAGCCCACTGAAGTTGATTTCCGACTTCTGAGCTCCAGAACTGTGAGAATATAGATTTATATTATCTTAAGCCACCAAGTTTGTGGTCATTTGTTACAGCAGCAATGGGAAACACACACAAAGAGAGAGAGACACACACACAGAGTATGTACATCTTTGAAACTGTCACTGCACCTGAAAAGGAAAAGTTGCACCCTCTCTAAAGGAACCAGAATTGGGAGGAATCTCTAAAAGACAAAAATCATATTAACTGAATTGATTAAAAGCCACAATCTAAAAATCTATGCTTAGTTAAACTTTGAAAATGTGGGATTTGGCACCAAGGAACTCCATACCTGGAGAATGAGGGATACCAGAGGAAATAAACATGGTGACTATTATAAGTGGCTGAGTCGATCAGCCCTGCCCTGCTGACTGGTCACACAATGGGAGGGATTGTTTAAAATAGGAAGGAGTGAGAAAGATTAGGTTAGAGAGAATGGACAAAGGACAATGTACAATGTGCATGTGACTGCAGTGCCTAGGAGGAGTGGCAAGCACCCACACTCAGAAAGAGTAGGCATTGAGGCACCATCCTGTCAACATGCTGGGCTTTCCCCCCACTTTCAGTGTGACAGTGTTCTGGCAGGCTGCAAAAACACTTATAACCAGATAATCAAAAATAAAATCTCTACTACAAAGAAGAGTAAACAATCCAGAATAATAAGATATTTGAGGAAACCACACACAAGAGAGAGAGCAAGCTCAATGAGTGGAAGAACCTACAATGGAGAAACAGTTAATAGAGCAAGCTAAATAAAGCTTTGAAAAAGATAATAAAGCTCAAGAGAGTTGAAAACAGCTATTACAGTTATAAAAATAGCAAATTACAGATCATGAAAATTAAAAATGTGGTTGTTGAAATGAAAGCTTCAAGAGATAGTCTGAAAAGTAGAGCACACACAGCTGAAGAATAGATCCAGAATTTGAATAGCCACTTCATAGTAGTTCCCAAGAGTAAGAATAGACCAAATGGAGGAGAGATGATATATAAACAAGTGATGGAGGATAATTAATCTAAACTGAGAAACACATGAGTCCTGAGGTCAAAAGTCCTACTGAAAGCCAATCAAGAAAGAGAAAAGACTACACCACTTACAGTGCAATTTCAGAACACTAAAAATTAGGTAGAAAACCCAAAAAGCTTCCACAAGACAAAAACAAAAATTATCTATAAATAGAAAAAATTAATTGACATCAGTCTTCTAATAAATAACACTGGGGGCAATATGAACATGAAAAAATATCTTCAAAGTTTCAAGAGAAGGTAACTTTGAGCCTAGAATTCCAATCTTAACCAAATTATAAAGACGAAATTAAAATATTTTATGCATGGAAGAACTCAGAATATTTACCACCAAAACTTTTATTATAAGAATTTCTTATGTATATCATTGAGGAAAAGATCATTCCTAGGAGAAAATGTGGAACTCAAAAAGCAATGATAATCAAAGAAATTACTAAAACTTATTGTAAACAGGTATTGATTTGCTAAACAGAAACTTCTGTGTGATAATAATAAAGGATATAGACAGGCTTAGGAAGAAAGCAGAGAGATTTTTAAATGTACCCATTTTCTTATCCAGTTGAAGAATATAATTACTAATTAAGCTTAGACACTGTTAGAAAAATATACACTAATTACAAGGGACAAAAAAAATTAACCCTTGCAGAATAGAATGAGAATATCAAACATTGAAACAATTTGAGGGGAAGAGGGGAGGAAACGGGCAGGAAAAAGGGGTGGGGGATGCAACCAAAGTAGGCTAAATAAAAAATATGAAATATTTTCTGCCCATTTCTTGATTGGATTATTTGTTCTTTGGGTGTTGAGTTCAGTAAGTTCTTTACAGATTTTTGGATACTAGTCCTTTATCTGATAAGACATTTGCAAATATCTTCTCCCATTCTGTCAGCTGTCTTTTGTTTTTGTCAACTGTTTCCTTTGCTGTGCAGCTTTTTATCTTGATGAAGTCCCAATAGTTCATTTTTGCCTTTGTTTCCCTTGCCTTTGGAGAGGTGTCTAGTAAGATGTTGCTGCGGCCGAGGTCGAAGAGGTTCCTGCCTGTGTTCTCCTCAAGGATTTTGATGGATTCCTGTCCCACATTTAGGTCTTTCATCCATTTTGACTCTATTTTTGTGTGTGGTGTAAGGAAATGGTCCAGTTTCATTCTTTCGCATGTGGGTCTCCAATTTTCCCAGCACCATTTGTTGAAGAGACTGTCCTTCTTCCATTGGATATTCTTTCTTGCTTTGTCAAAGGTTAGTTGCCCATAGAGTTGAGGGTCCATTTCTGAGTTCTCTATTCTGTTCCATTGATCTATGTGTCTGTTTTTGTGCCAGTACCATACTGTCTTGATGATTATAGCTTTGTAATAGAGCTTAAAGTCTGATATTGTGATACCACCAGCTCTGGTTTTCTTTTTCAACATTCCTCTGGCTATTCAGGGTCTTTTCTGGTTCCATACAAATTTTAGGATTATTTGTTCCAGCTCTGTGAAAAAAGTTGATGGTATTTTGATAGTGATTGCATTAAATGTGTAGATCGCTCTAGGTAGTATAGACATTTTGACAATATTTGTTCTTCCAATCCATGAGCATGGAATGCTTTTCCATTTCTTTGTGTCTTCCTCAAATTCTTTCATAAGTATTCTATAGTTTTTAGAGTACAGATCCTTTACCTCTTTGGTTAGGTTTCTTCCTAGGTATCTTATGGTTTTTGGTGCAATTATAAATGGGATCGACTTCTTAATTTCTTTTTCTTCTGTTTCATTGTTAGTATATAGAAATGCAACTGATTTCTGTGCATTGATTTTTTAAATTTAATTTTATTATGTTATGTTAGTCACCATACAGTACATTATTAGTTTTTGATGTAGTGTTCCATGATTCATTGTTTGCATATAACACCCAGTGCGCCATGCAATACATGCCCTCCTTAATACCCATCACTATACTAACCTATCCCCCCACCCCTGCCCCTCTAAAACGCTCAGTTTATTTTTTCAGAGTCCATGGTCTCTCGTGGTTCATCTCCCCCTCCGATTTCCCACCCCTTTATTTTTCCCTTCCTTCTCCTAATGTCCTCCATGCTATTCCTTATGTTCCACAAATAAGTGAAACCATATGATAATTGACTTTCTCTGCTTGACTTATTTCACTTAGCATAATCTCCTCCAGTCCCATCCATGTTGGTGTGAATGTTGGGTATTCATTCTTTCTGATGGCTGAGTAATATTCCATTGTATATATGAACCATATCTTCTTTATCCATTCATCTGTTGAAGGGCATCTCAGCTCTTTCCACTTTGGCTATTGTGGACTTTGCTGCTATGAACATTGGGGTGCATATGGCCCTTCTTTTCACTACATCTGTGCATTGATTTTATATCCTGTCATGTTGCTGAATTCCTGTATGAGTTTTAGCAATTTTGGGGTGAAGTCTTTTCAGTTTTCCACATAAAGTATCGTGTCATCTCTGAAGAGTCAGAATTTGACAACTTCTTTGCCAATTTGAATGCCTTTATTTCTTTTTGTTGTCTGATTGCTGAGGCTCGGACTTCTAGTACTATGTTGAACAGCAGTGGTGATAGTGGACATGTCCCTGTCATGTTCTTGACCTTAGGGGAAAAGCTCTCAGGTTTTTCCCCATTGAGAATTATATTCGCTGTGGGTTTTTCATAGATGGCTTTTATGATATTGAGGTATGTTCCCTCTATCCCTACACTGTGCAGAGTTTTAATCAAGGATGCTGTACTTTGTCAAAAGCTTTTTCTGCATCCATTGAGAGTATCAAATTGTTCTCTTTCTTTTATTAATGAACTGGATCTCATTGATTGATTTGCAGATATTGAACCAACCTTGCAGCCCAGTAATAAATCCCACTTGGTTGTGGTGAATAATCCTTTTAATTAACTGTTGTATCCTATTGGCTAGTATTTTGGTGAGAATTTTTGCATCCAATATCAGGGATATTGGTCTGTAATTCTCCTTTTTGGTGGGGTCTTTGTCTGGTATTGGGATCAAGGTAATGCTGGCCTCATAGAAAGAGTTTGGAAGTTTTTCTTCCATTTCTATTTTTTGGAACATCTTCAGAATAGGTATTAATTCTTCTTTGAATGTTTGGTAGAATTCCCCTGGGAAGCCATCCAGCCTTGGACTCTTCTCCAAAGAAGACATACAAATGGCCAACAGACACATGAAAAAATGCTCAACATCACTCGGCATCAGGGAAATACAATTCAAAACCACAATGAAATACCACCCTCACAACAGACAGAATGTCTAAAATTAACAAGTCAGGGAACGACAGATGTTGGGGAGGATGCAGAGAAAGGGGAACCCTCTTACATTGTTGGTAGGAATGTAAGCTGGTGTAGCCACTCTGGAAAACAGTATGATGAGGATGGAACTAGAGGGTATCATGCTAAGTGAAGTAAGTCCATCAGAGAAAGACAATTATCATATGATTTCGGTCATATGTGAAATTTAAGAAACAAAACAGAGGATCATAGGGGAAGGGAGAGGAAAAATAAATAAGACAAAATCAGAGAGGGAGACAAACCATAAGAGACTCTTAATCATAGGTAAACTGAGGGTTGTGGAGGGGATGGGGGAGGGAGGATGAGGATGGAATAACTGGATAATGGACATTAAGGAGGGCAGGTGATGTCATGAGCACTGGGTGTTATATAAGACTGATGAATCACTGAACTCTACCTCTGAAACTAATAATACACTATATGGTAATTAATTGAATTTAAATTAAAAAAAATACAAAAATACAAAATAAGGTAAGGAGTACCTCAATCAAATCAATAAGCACATCAAAAACAAATGAGTTCTAATACCCCATTTAGAGAGAAACTCCTTTTTTTAAACTCAGGTATGTATTATTTAATAATATCTATGGTGGAGAAAATCAAAATAGCAGTTGTCTCTGGGAGCTGGGCATAATGACTGGGGTGGGTGGTGAGGGAACTTTCTGAGGTAATAGTGATGTTCATATCTTGATAGGCATTTGAGCTAGCCAGATGTACGCATTTTTCAAAACTTGGTAAATGGTGAACGTCCCTATGAGCTTTGAACATTTAATTGCATACAAATTTTACATAAAAAAGCTCTTAATAAACATTGGCATCTAGTTAATGATATGCAAATTAAAGTATTTATAGAATTTACGTATCAGTAAAATAAATGGATTAGTGGATGGATAGGTATGGGATAATACAGTATAGTAAATGACTGATGGTAACAAATGTTGATATCTAGGACTATTCATATGGTGGAAAAGTGGAAACAAACTGCCATGGACTCAATGTGGCCCCCCAAATTCATATGCTGAAATCCTACCCCCCGCAATGTAGTAATTTTAAGTACTAGAGTCTTCAGGAGACGATTAGGTCATGAGAGTGTAGCTGCCGTAAGTTGAATTATAAGAGTCCAGAGAGCTTTCTCAGCCCCTCTGCCGTATGAAGAAGCAGAGAGAAGACAGCCAGAGAAGTCATAGAAGACCTATGAACTAGGAAGCACATGCTCACCAGACACCAAATCTACCATTCTTCAACCCTGAGCTTCCTAGCCTCCAGAACCGCAAGAAATAAATGTTTGTTAGGTCACCCAGTCTACGGTATTTTTTGTTATAGCAGCCTGAATGAATTGAGATACAACCCAAATATTCATCATTTAGTGAATGCATGAACATACGTGATATCATTCAGCCATAAAAGGACTGCAGTACCAACACATGCTACAGCATGAATGACCCTTGAAAACAACACTATGCTAAGTGAGGAAGCCAGACATGCAAAGTCACATATTGTATGATTCCACTTATATGAAATACCCAGAATAGGAAAATCTATAAAGACAGAAAATAGATTCGTAGTTGCCAGGAACTGGGGAATGACTGCTAATGCGTATGGGATTTCCTTTATGGGGTGGTGGAAATGTTCTGGAATTAGGTAATGGTGATGTCGCACAACCTTGGGAACACATGAAAAGTCATTTAACTGTACACTTTCAAATGGTGAATTTTATGTTATGTGAATTCTATCCCAATAAAATGACCCAAACAAATACAATCTTAAGATGCTAAGGATAGAATCTAGATAGTGGGTACATAGTTGACAACTTTAAAATCTTTTCAGTTTCTCTAAGTGAAAATGCAAAAAAATGTGAAAAAAAATCAGGGGCCTGAATTTCCTGATATTAATCTCTATTTCATGGCCTGGATTTTAGTAGATCTTTCTTGCTTAGCAGAACTTTGAATCTGATCGCACCGTGACTCACTCAGCTCACTTTATTAAGCACTTGACACTCAGGCAGGCACACAAACATGGCATACCAACTGCTTTGAAGAGACATCCAGCACCACAGCCTGGAAGAGCAGATACCTGAGCACAAGAATGCACCTTCCACAGTCCGGAAGAGGAGACTGCAGGACATGGGAATCCAGTCAAGGACTGTGAACCAGAAGGTGGCAAAAAAACAGTGAAGGAGGAATGAAAGTAGCTCCAAGGGCCACAGCCAACTATGAGACTTTGACACTGAGCCAAACTTTTGCCTTGCTCCAGGATTTTAAAATTGTTTCCTATGAAAATCGGCCCTATTCTCCAAATGTGACTGGCCTAGGATGTAGAGAAAAGTGAGACTTTCTAAACTGAATGTGGGAGCGGAGAGAAAAGGAATTCCTATGCCCATAAATTTTGTTCTCTTACCTCATAAAAACTTGTCGGAGCAGCAGTATCCTGTGTCTCCACCATGATGTAAGCCTCTTAACAGATGCAGACAACTTCATATGGTTAAGATACATTAATGTAAAATTCATGTATTTTGGAACTTAGATATGATCAATTTACTGAGTTCCTATAAAGACATGCCTAACATCTGGAAGCTTACAACGCCCAGAAGTGGCATTCCTCCTGTGTGCTGAATCGATCAGATATAATTGCAATGTTAATTATTTCCTCCAACGTTTTTCACTTCCAACTATGACAGTAGGTTCCTCTATATTTTCTATTGAATGGATACTATTATTAGAAGTTCACAGTGAAGAGAGAAACATTAGAAAGAAGAAAATACTTGTGTTTGAAGCGAATGTTTGGGTAAGGCTTTGAAAATCTCCTCTGGGGAGGAATGTCATGGGTAGTGTCAGAATCTGGAGCTACCAATAGTTAACCCCCTTCCTTTCCGTGTTGATTTGGGCAGTTAGAGAATTAGACTCACAGCTAGACTGATAAAGATCAAAATATCTCTATACTACAACCAAAAGCAGGATTGAAGTAATAGCTTAAATATGCAGCCGCAATGAGTTTCTTAGTACTTCACTGTAGACTTAAACAACCTCCCACAGAGTTAGCCTCTCCCCCAGAGGCCAGGCCTGCTCCCCAGCACTAGGAGTAGGAGAGCAGACTCTGATGAGCCTGTAGGCAGCCAGGCAGATCCCAAGTTCATTTTCATTTCACATATTCACTAGGTAGATATATCAGCCCTCCTCTTGTAGGAAGGTGTGAGGAAGGGGTAGAGAATTACAAGTGTTTTGTACATAATGTTCCCTGTTGAATGGAGTAGAGTAAGAATTCATTTCCATTTTCATAAATATAAGAATCAGAGATTGTGTTCTTCTATTAGATATCATTCTATCTTAAACGAATTTTTATAATAGTGTGCATTTTATGACATTTTACCATTTTATCATTTACAAATACCTTTCTCATAATTATCTCATTTGGCTCTTACAGGGTTCTTCTGGGAACTTGGGAGCTTGAAACAGGAATTCTGTAAGTAACTATGAGCAATGAAATTCTAAGATCTACACATCTACCTTCATTCCCGCACTCACTTATGACCTCCCCTTCCACACGTACTACCATAGGTTTAGTTTCAGTCTTCATCACCTGTTCACTGGTTTCCCTGGCTCCAGAACCCTGCCTTATCCTGTTCATCTTCTACTCTACAGAAACAGTGACCTTTCACATACATAAATCTGTTTACCACCTTTCCTCACTCCCAGTGGAAGATGCTGTTAATGGGGTAAACCTACAAACAGTTCAACTCCCCTTTTCCTTAACACTCCCAGCTTAGGGGTGCCTGGATGGCTCAGTCAGCTAAGCGTCTGACTCTTGATTTCAACTCAGGTCATGATCTTGGAGTCCTGGGATTGAGCCCTGCATTGGTCTCTGCTCAGCAGGGAGTCTGCTTCTCTCTCTCTCTCTCTCTCTCTCTCCCTCTCCCTCTCCCCCTTCCCACCGCCCCCACTAATGCTCTCTCTCTAAATTAAATAAGTAAATCTTAAAAAACAAACAAACAAAACAAACAACAACAAAAAACACTCCCAGCTTAAGAGGCAGCTGAGTTTCCTTAACTCCCTTGTACCTCGTAAGAGTCATGGTGTTTAATCATGCCACCAGCTATGAGGAGGAATTCTATTGGATGGCTTCCAGGAAAGTTTTACTATTTTAGTAAAGCGCATCTATGCAGTAAATCCTCCCAATACGAGCCAGTGCTAGCTCTAAAAGAGAAAAAGAGAGAGAGCTAAGAATATTATTCTCTTGCTCTGAAATGCTTTCATAGAAATAGTATGATTGCATTCTTCCCTAATATTATGACCCCTTTGCAAGTGCCTTTTCCTTCCTCTATGATCTCGCACTGATTCCAATTATTACCTTTCTGACACACACTGCTCTCCGTGGTAGAATTTTTCTGGCTCAGCAGATGTACCGTTTATCCATATAGCTGTTGAGAACAGCAGTTATGCTCATGGAATCTTATTTTTTTTCCTCAGCTTTATGGAGATATAGTTGACATATAACATTGTGTAAGTTAAAGGTGTACAATGAAATGATGTGATATATGTATATATTGCAAAATGTAAGGTTAGTTAATACATTCATCCCCTCACGTAGTTACAATTTGTGTGTGTGCACTAGAACTTTTAAGATCTACTCTCCTGCAACTTTCAAATATATAGTATTGTTATCTATAGTCGCCATGCTATACATTATACCTCCAGAACTTATTCATCTTATAACTAGGAGTTTGTACCCTTTGACTACCTTCACCAATTTCCCTATTCTCCTCAACCCCCTGACTGCTGGCCACCACCAATCTGTTGTTTCTACGAGTTTGATTTTTTTTAGATTCCATGTATGTATGAGATAATCAGTATTTGTTGTTCTCTGTCTGACTTATTTCACTTAACATAATGCCCTCAAGTTTCATCCACAGTATTGCAAATGGCAGGATTTACATCTTTTTGGCCAAATAATATTCCGTTGTGTGTACCTATCACTTCTTCTTTATCCATTTATTAGTGGACACTTAGGTTGTTTCCATGTCTTGGCTATTGCAAACAATGCTGCAGCGAACATGGGAATGCAGATATCTCAAGATAGTGATTTCATTTCCTTTGGCTACACACCCAGAGGTAGAATTGCTGGATCATAGGGTAGTTCTATTTTTAACTTTTTGAGAAACCTCCATACTGTTTTCCACAGTGGCTGCACCAATTCACATTCCCACCAACAGTGCACAAGGGTTCCTTTTCTCCACATTCTTGTCAGCACTTATAATCTCATCTTTTTTATATTAGCCATTCTGACAGGCATGAGGTGGTATTTCATTGTGGTTTTGTTTCTCATTTCCCTGATGATTAGTGACGCTGAGCATCTTTTTGTGTACTGTTGGACATTTATATGTCTTCTTTGTAAAAATGTCTATTCAGGATGTTTGCCATTTAAAAAATCTGTTATTCTGCTATTGAGTTGTATGATTTTCTAATATATTTTAGATATTGAGGTCACTGTTGAAGGTCCCCGGTTATATGGGGCCAGAGGTTATACTTAACAGTTGGGCAGTACTGCTGGCCTGGCTTCCTGCCTAAGTACAGCTGTAGGATGAGCTCTACAGCTGCTCAGATTCCTTGGTCAGCTTCCAGGTCAAGTGGGACTAGAGACTATACTCAGCAATTGGACAGGGCTGCCAGTTTGCTTCCTGGATGGGTTGGAGCTATAGAAAGGGCTCATTGCTTGCCTGGCTTGTTGACTGGAGATCTGAATTAGGCAGAACTGCCCACCAAGCTCCCTGGTCAGACGTGGCCACTGCCTCAGCTCTGGACAGACCTGTTGGCTAGGAGCTTTGCTTGGGCAGTGCTGCAAGGAAGAATGTGGTCCTCCGAGATCTGGGTGTTGTTGCTGTAAACCTTGTCCCCACTTCTCTCTATCTAATCCCCAGTGATCAAGCCTTGAGGATTCCCCCACGGATCCTAATGAGGCGAGACCTGAATGGGATCTCAGGAAGTGTCCCACAACTCTGGGGGAGCTATATGTCCACCTTGGGCTCTCTTTTATCTACTGGAAAAAATGTAGGCCCAGGGAGCCCTCTCAGCATGGTACAGAGCCAGTCTCGAGGAGGGAAGTTGTGTTCAGTGTGTAGCCACTTCTCTTTACCCTTCTAATGCGGTCCTTCTGGGTCTCTGTGGTCTAAGGGGGTGCTTCAGCCTCACCCTGAGTTCTGGGATTTCCTCAATGGAAATGTCTTAGAAAGGGAATATCTTGTCTACAGATAGTTGCTAGTTGGTCTTCTTGTGAGAGAGACTGAATTCTGTCATGATCTATGTCACCAACTTCTTGACCTCCATTCCTAATGTTATATTTGAAAGGTAAAGAAACGTAAGACTAGTCCTGCTGCTTGGAAATAGAATCATATTTACAGTTAGCCCAAATTCAGTTACATAAGTTGAACTTATGACCTACTCAAAAGTACCTTCAGGAATACATACTGCCAAAATTATAGCATAGATATTGTGTCTTATTCATTTATATGACTTTTTTTTGGGAACATATAAATTGAAACCCAGGCTTGGTATCACCAGAAAACTTCTGAGATCAGAAATTTATAAAGTACTGCTTTACATTCTTCCCCACCCATTATTTGCATCTCCAGATCTAGAAATAGATCCAGTAGAGCCCTCATTTGACTTCCTCTCATATTCAATCATTTGAATAATAATCCAACTCTTAAAATCTTTTTTTCAACAGCTTTTGAAAAACAAGGGTTTCAGATGCCATTACAATTTTGTAATGGAACCACTGCTCTAAGAGTGAAAGGAAGTGTGGTATAGCCATGCAATATTATTCTTCTTTCTTCATTTCTCTACATTGGTAGGAGAAAAACAGGTAGCAGAAAGAATATATTCAACTAAGACAAATTGATGGATATTTTGCTCTTCCAGACCTTTGATTGTATTCTCTGAGATTACTTCTGGATTACAGGATAAGCAAACCCATTATAGTACAGTCTCAATCCCAGTTCAAAGCACTTGTAGCCCCACCTGGGACTACCAGTAATGAAAGAATGCAATCCACTAGCCAGCTATGCACTGGCCTTTGCCTTCAAGCAATCTTACCCAATCCATTTCAAAGGATTTCTTCTTTGTAGACAAAAGTGTAGTTTCTTATCACATTAGTCAGCAGTTACTAAGGGGATGTGTCATCTGTAACTCAACAGTGCATGACCTGAGCTCCTTTATGCCTGTTCATTTCACTGAGATAACTTCTAGCTAAGGATATGACTAAAACAGTGGCTTACTCTCCCAATCCCCCTCTGAGCCAGCGACTGGAGTTTTTGATGAGCATCTACATGACTCACTTTAATTTTTCCTCTAAATTTCTACAGGGAATTCTAAATCTGAGTTCCTCATACAGGGATATTCCTTATGTTCAGTCATGTAGGCCTCATTTGCCTGACCATATAGCAAGGTCACTGGCTGTAACCACAGAGTTTCTAAGCATCTAAACCACCACCAGAGGATAGGAGCTTTACTCCACTTCTGATGTTAAAGAGACAACCCGCAACTCTGCCCTTTGTGCAGATTTGTGGTGCCTTCTCTCTTTAGAGTGCTACTGAGTTCCATACAGCAATGTGGCCTTCAATCCAAGAACTCCAGTCAGTGAACAGTGAACAAGGCCAGTAAACCTGGTCTTTCCTCAGCTGGGATAATAATCATAAGGTTCGGACAGCAATGAAGCTAGGGAGTCCTTGGAGGCCTCTATCATTGTCCCTATAGGCAATAAATCAGCTTGCGCCCATATGTGCTGGACACTCCTGGACATCCCCCTTCGGCATGCTCTTGAGTATACCACTTCCACTTAATGCCAGAGCCTTTTGTGCTTATTCTTCCTTACTGGGCAGTCTCTCTGGTATCACCCAAGACATGGATCGTATTACTGGCCTAAAATTATTTTATGCCTTTCTATGGTGAGGGCAGTTTTGACCTAGACCAAGTAACAAGCTAGCAATTATTTTTCAAATGGGCAGTTTTTAAGTACAAAACCTGAGAGTTGTCCATTGGGTAATGTATCTTATTTCTGCCAAAAGCTCCAATCTTGTGTATATTGTGGTTGTAGTTATTTCTAATATCACCTGGAGAATGGAATAAGACTACCTATGCCACTGCTTTTTGTAAATTTTTTTTTAAAAATTTATTTTAAAAATAAAAATAAATTTTATTTATTTGTCAGAGAGAGAGAGCATGTGTGCACAAGCAGGGGGAGGGGCAGAGGCAGAAGGAGAAGAAGGCTCCCCGCCAAGCAAGGAGTCCAATGCGGACTTGATCCCAGGACCCTGGGATCATGACTTGAGCCGATTGCAGATGCTTAGTTGACTGAGCTACCCAGGCATCCCTTTGTAAATTTTTTTAACATTTGTTTCTGCTCAAAAAATTCATTTAAATTCAAATTTCTTTTGGTGAATTATGTCCAACAAGATTTCTAGGAAAGGAATATGACTTTTTCCCAAACCCCAGGAGCCAGTCCTGCTTGCCTGTGATATACTTGTTTATTAGCATGGTCTCCAAGAGATAACTCACTTCTCACAGTTTGAGGAATGTTGCTAGTTGCTCTAGTCCACATAATTCCCAGACTGGGCTGGGCCTTCAAATTTCATAGCAGTTATCAGCTGCCATTTTCATATCATAAGGGTTCCCGTAGTCCTTAGGACTGCTGAGAATCCTCTAAGGGGGTGATTCTCATGATGGTCAGGAGTGTGGTGCTTTCACTTGCTCTTAATAGTGATCAGGTCTAATCTCATCTCATTAAATTACAACAACATGTCAGCAAATTCAAATATTTCTGTGCCAAAACAATAAATGCATACTGGTTTCATCCCATGGGAATGCCAATGTGCTTAGCTGAACTCCGAAATGGAGATTGGAAAGATATCATCAACAAGACCTAAAATGGCATACTAATCCTCTTTAGCCTTTCTACATTGTCTTTACCATATCAGGTATTGCTAAATCTATCAGTAAAACAAGTTTTATTGAGGGAGTACTCTTCAGAACGAATCTCTAAGAGAGAGTGTGAAGCAAAAGAGGGAAGTAGAAAGAGGTAATCAGGATGTGACCTCAGGTACAAAATAGCCTGGGCTGATCCCTGGGGGTGGGGGTGCACTGGAGCATAAACTGCACCACCAAGTTGTTCCCCTTTGAGATAAGGGGTTGGTCTATCACACCTAGTATCAACTAGTCACTCATTGTCTGTAGACTGTGGTGGGGGAGTTGGTAATCTCCCAGAAAGGTGACTGCCATCATCTAAGGGTAATTTTCCAAGGAAGTAGGTATGGGGGGGAGGGGGCTGTGAATCATTAGCAGTCCACACTTACAACAGCTTGGGGATGTGTGTAACTGCTGGTAAACACAATTGGGGAGGGGTTGCAATGCCATCGATATACCTGCCTTATTCCATCTATTTCTCAAACACATAATTGACTTGAGAACTCTAAAAATGTATGAAAGAGGAAACAGAAAATAGTTTAGAAATGATGTTGATGAACTGACAGGTGTACACACAATACGAAGGAAGTTGATGGTATGCTTTGAGTTACTCGGGGTCCCCTCAGACAGGTGGATGCACACAGATTCAGTAAGTGTAAGCCTACTGATAAGTATGGGAACTCACCAGTTAGAGCAGAATTTTTTAAATTCTGGTGGCAGAAAAGTTGTCATAAAAAAACATACACAATTTGAGCTTTTTAGCAGGCATTCCTTTTGAAAAATCATTACCTGTGCCCAATCAGAGGTGATTTTTTAAAAAATGTTTTTATTTGAGTATAGTCATCACGCAATGTTACATTAGTTTCAGGTGTACAACATAGTGATTCAACTTCTTTATACATTATGTTATGCTCACCACAGGAGGGGATTTAGGAATAAAATCCAGGGCCAGCATTTCTTTATTTCTATATAAAGATGAGAAAATTGATCTCCAATGTATACATTTGTTATATATTATAAGCACTCCATCACTATACCTCTAGCACTCTTGCACTAATTTGCCTCCAGATTGCTCCTCCTCTCTTGGACTCTAAGTTCCTTAAAGGTAGAGTGTCTGTCTTACCCATTTTTGTACTTTATTCTCAGTTAAAAGTCAGTACACTTTTGTCGCATAAGTGAAGAAATAAATGGAGTACTGAGGAAATGTTCTAAGGGTCCACAGTTCCATTGGCATGAGACATCGTTATTGTGGGGATGTGTGTAGGATTCCAGGGTACTTTCAGGTTTTCAGGGAATGATTGTTTCTCTTCCAGTAACTAACTATCCATCATAATTTATGGAGGTAGTTTCAGTTTTCAAGTTTATTTGGCTCATCCCATTTTCACTTCCTCAGGATCAGCAGGCCAAAGTTGAGAACTCAACTTTAAACTTATTCTTAAACACAAAGGGTAAAGGGTACAGCCAGGAAATAAGTAGTCAATGAGATTTTCCAGCTCAAGCAAATAGAAATTCTTTGGAAAAATAAAAGATACCTAATTTCCTCTTTGACTGAAAGAATGAGAAGTGAAAATAAACCTACACACGTGAGTATGACAGAATAGTTTTTAGGGTTATTGACACTGCATTATAGTTGAACAGAACCTAAAAAATCAGGAATTTAAATCTTTTAGCTTCAGAAATTAAGTGGCAATATTGAGTGTTTTCCTTATTAACAATAAACTATGTTTTTCCTTGGGTGCAGCAGGAGCTTTATTAAAATGCCAAAGTGATTTCTTTTTGGAAATTTGCCTGTATTAGGGCTCTTCACAGAGACAGCACCAATAGGAGATATACATATGTATGCATATATATCTCTTATTGGTTCTGTTCTCTCTATATACATATATATATATATATATTATGGTATGTTCTCTCTCTTTCTCTCTCTCTATATATATGTATATATATATAATATGCTATGCTCTCTCTCTCTAAATATATATATGTATATCTATCTATCTATATCTATATCTATATCTATAATATGCTATGCTCTCCCTCTCTCTCTAAATATATTCCACTAAGTATATTTAGAAAGAGAGAGAGAGATTGGTTTTAAGGAATAAGCTTCCATGTAAAGGCTGCCAAGTCCAAAATCTACAGGGTGAGGTGACAGGCTGGAGACCCAGGGAAGAGTTGATGTTGCAGTTCTTGTCCAGAGGCCATCTGGTAGTGGAATCCTTCTTCTTCTGGGAAGGTCAGTCTTTTTCTATCAAAGCCTTCAACTGATTGGATGAGGTCCACCCTCAAATTATGGAGGGCAGTGTGCTTAGCTCAAAGTCTACTGATTTAAATATTGATCTCATCTAGAAAATACCTTCACAGAAACTTCTAAAACAATACTTGACCCAAATATCTTGGTACTATGGCCTAGACAAATTCACATTAATCATCGTATTGCCCTAATCCTTTATAAACCTTCCAAGTATTCTGCTCCTTTTCTTCTCTCATGTTTCATAGTATAATTTCTCATATTCTGAGTCTTGTGCATTTATCCATCAGGTCACCATTTAATTACTATTCTTAAGTTTTCCTGGTTCAGTGTATTTCACACATCAATCACCTCCTCCTCTGAATTAGTTGGAAAGTAAAACATTCTGTGCTTTTGCCCCGTCTATCATTAAAGCATAACTATTTGGGGAGTTGTGTTTTAAGAATGCTGAGGTTAGGGTCATAGCAATGAAAGCAACAATGAATGGATAGCCATAATCTCATCTGACATTGCAAATGTATGATTCAAGGATAAAGTTCACAATGCAGGTTACCACACACCACTAATCAAGGGAACTAGTCAGAAAAATTTGGAGTATATAATTTCAATGGTTTTCCCATCCCAAGAGTTTATTTTGAGCAGATAGCATTGGTTTAGAGGTTTGGAGGTCTTTTAAAGAATATAAAGAAAATAGATGATTTAGGAAATTGAATGTTTCTCTTACACTAAAGAGTCCACCCAGGGCGCCTGGGTGGCTCAGTTGGTTAAGCGACTGCCTTCGGCTCAGGTCATGATCCTGGAGTCCCGGGATCGAGTCCCGCATCGGGCTCCCTGCTCTGCAGGGAGTCTGCTCCTCCCTCTGACCCTCCCCCCTCTCATGTGCTCTCTCTCTCTCATTCTCTCTCTCAAATAAATAAATAAAATCTTAAAAAAAAAAAAAAAAAAGAGTCCACCCAAACCAGATAAATAATGAACTGTGAACATGCTCAGAACTCTCTTGCTTTACAACTTTGGTTATTCTTCCCCTTAACCTGAACTTCCACCTGCCAAATTCCAACCCCCTCCATCAAGGCATAAAAAAAGAAGAAAGGAAGGAAGGAAGAAAGAAAGCAAGAAAGAAAATATATTATACCACATTTTCTTTATCCATTCACCTATTATGGACACACAGATTGTTTTCATCTCTTGGCTCCATGAATAATACTTTAGGAGTGCAGATATCGCTTCAAGACACTGATGTTGTCAGATGAGATCACTGGCAGGGATGTGGTACCACTGTCAGGATCCATGTGCTGATCACTGTGAGCCCCACCTGCTTCTCTATTTCTAGCTGACCCCAGGATGTCTGTCCTTGCCAATTCTTCCAATGTTCCCCATGAGGCAAGACAGAAGTGGATCTCCCAGTAAGCACTTCAGAACCCAGGGAAGCCGGCTACCAGCCTCAGGCTTTCTGCTCCCCACTGAAGAAGAGGAACCCCTCTCAGTGTGGCACTGGGCCGGCCTAGTGATGGGGCAGTGTGGTCAAAGTGAAACTGCTCCATTTAACCCTTCTGATATGGCTTTTCTAGGTTCTTGTTCCTCAAGAGGATGCTCAGCCTCACCTCCAGGTTCTGAGATCTTCACAGAAGCATCTATGTCTGTGGATAGTTGCCATTTGTGAAGGGAAATAGCACCAAGGACCTCCCATTCTGCCGTCTTTGTTGATATCACTCCGAGAATTCTGTTATTGTTTTTGTAAGAACACTTAGGCAGAATCCTGTAAGATTATATTAAGGCTATCCCTGGAAGACAATCCATGTATCATCAGGCTAAAATTTTACACAGACCATGCGAGTCAAATGAGGAGCAATTAATGATCAGAATAGGGACAACTTAAGATTTTGGTCACTGTTCCCTCTTAGAATTACTATTTTAGTCAATATTACTCTGGAAGAACAAGCATAGTTTTTCATATTATTGACTATGGTTAAAATCCAGGAACTATCTCATATTTTTATTAAATGTTATTCTTGGATTTAGGGTTTTTTTTTTCTTCAAACCTCTGATTATAGTATCCTGTGTTAATTAGGAGTAATAAACTTGGCTGGGATATTGTAATACATTTAGGGTTTCATTTCACATTAAGAGCTATGTGTGTGTGTACATGTGTGATGTTTGTACTGTTTAGTTATAGTCCTTTTGTGACTACTGAAGAGTTTCTGAAAGCATTATGGTTGAAGCATAGTTATTTGGGGAACTGTGTTTTTAAGTTCAATTTTAGAAATTTCTTATTTGAATAATTCAATTAAGAGGTTAAAACAGTATTGTAGCATGATTTAGAGGATTTAAAAAATTGGATAGTTCTCCATGGTGAAGAAATCTGCTTCTTTTGGTGATTATGGTGTTTGGCCTTTATTGTGTGGGTGTGGTGGTTAATTATCAGTATTTTCAGGTCAACTGGTTTGTCAGTGTTTGGTATTATTGACATTGCTATGAGTATTAAATAATTATTGAGAATCCAAGAGACCAGAATTGAGAAAAGACAGGAATAAAATTCACTGAGTACTTTTAAGTGCCATTTATAATTACATAAACTAGATTAAAATGAACTAATTTTTTGTGATCAATTTTTAACTGTTTTGAGATGCACTGAGTATGAATTTTGGTGTATTATCGTTGTAAGATATCCAAGTGGGCAAGAGAATCTAGGGGGGAACTCTGAATGTGAAACAAAGAATGTTCATAATGAGGGACGTTTAAGTATCCTCACATGGTGTGGACTGGTCAATGTTAAAATAATATTGTGAATAAGAATACTGCAAAAATGCTTTTGTTATATGATTGAATTATAAAGTAATGAGTGATTCTGATAAAAGTAACATTGGAAATTGTGACTGACCCAAGAAAAAAAAGAAAATATCTTGAGTGCTATAAATAGATACGGCAATTAAAGTGACTAATTGGGGGCAGAAGTGAATTTGTGTTTGTGGCTTCCAGATTAGATTTTCGGAATAGAAATGTGCAAGGAATAGTGCTCCTATTAACATTAAATTTCCAATTAAATGATGACATGGTAAGTAACTCATCTGAAAGCTTTCTTCTTTTTTTTTTATGGGATAGGTTGTTCATAATTTAGGTTGTGGATAATGAATCCTGAATATGTGAATAACTTAGTCATGAAGAATGCTTTAGTGTGGTGATGAGCACTGGGTGTTATATGCAACTAATGAATTATTGAACACTATATCAAAAACTAATGATGTACTATATGTTGGCTAATTGAACATAATAAAAAAACAAAAAAACAAAAGAAAAAAAAAGAATGCCTTAATGCAGATATATAAAAATGCTAGATATGAGTGGTTAATTCTTATTATACTATCAATAGTCCTAAATATCTGGAAGTTGAGAAAGTCACAATTTTTATGTCAATTTGTGGTAAAGAATAGACAGCAGGAAAGTGTATTGCTATGGGAGTAGGCATGATGTCATGGTTTGGATGGTAACATTGTTTTCTGGTACAGGGTAAAAATCCAATTGGTAGAAAAACTGCTCTTACTATTATACTTAGGAGGGAATAATGCTATAACAGGAATTAGATCATCTCTGAAGAAAGGAAATCATGAATGGAGACCAACCTCAGCTGGTTTTATGGATGCTACCGTAATTAATCCTTATAAAGTTAAATTGCTAGAAGAATTTAATACAAAATAAGTTTATGGCTATGTTGGTTATGATTAGAAATATCTGTAATATAAATAGCATTGAGATAAAAGTATTTTATTTTCAAATTTTTGATAGGTTATACTAACTGGGTTATCAATATTGACAAGGGGGTTGAAGATAAAAACTGTCAAAATCTATGAGAAATGTAGACTTATTTCAAATAATTTTTAAATAATTAAAGGCTATTTAATTATGAGGCTATATAAACTATAATTAATATGAAACTTAAGTTTTTTGACAGATCATTTTATTGTTAATAATATGAGTGTGGATATAAAAATCATTAACATTGGAGTAGACTAGTAGATGAGGCGTATAAGACTGTATATATTTGATATTATTACTAAGAAGGCAAAACCTACGCTGGAATTTCAAGCTACAAAATCTAATAAAATGAATGGCATTAAAGTCAATGATGTTAAATATTTGTTTAAGGTAAGCAAAGCTATATTGAGGTAATGTTTTAATTTTATATGTCCTAAATTTTATAGTGACGATATTATTTGGGACTGGTAGATGAAAAGTCACATTATAGGTACTATGAAACTAGTGAGAAGTTCATTTAAATGATGTGGGGGGGTGCATTAGATGTGATGGTATGAGTGAGTCATAATCTAATGAGTCGGTATTATTTGCTTGTTGTTACACTACTTTATTCATTCAAGTCTGTTGAAGAACGAGCTCTTAATATTACAAGAACAAATGGCAGAGCAAGCATAATTTGTAGATTACATATTCAGAATACTCAAATTAGTGATAATAAAAAGACAGTTCCTGGGTTAAAGGGCAGGGGGGTAACAGCTACTAGAAAAATTTTTGTTGGAAATAAGTTTATAGATTCTAATCAAGTCTATATTCAGACAGTGGTTTTTCTGTATATGCATTTAATTATCATAGTCATAATACAACAATAACTAATACTAAAGCTAATAATTCATGAGTAATAATGATGCTATTTGTAAGTTTATTCTTCTGTATTATCCTGACAATAACTAATTGGAAGTTGGTTGTTGTAACTAGAGACCTAGAACCAATAAGATTATACATATATATATATACACACACATACACTATATGATACTATATGTATCTACATATATCTATATATATATCTATGTAAGACATATATCTAGATAGATAGATAGAGATTTATTATAAAGAATTAGCTCACATAATTACAGAGGCTGGTAAGTCCTAGCTCTGCAAGTTGAGTGAGCAGGCTAGAGATTTGAGACCTGATGGGTCAGCACCAGTCTGAATCTGAGGGCCTAAGAAACAGGAGAGCCAAAGGGGTAGTTGTAGTATGGAGGCTGGCAGCCTTGAGATGCAGGAAGAGTCAGTATTTCAGTTTGAATCTGAAGGTAGGAAAAAAGCCAGTCCTAGTCGGAAGGCCATCAGGCAGAATTCCCTCCTACATAAGGGAGGATCAGGCCTTCAGCTGATTGGATGAGGCCCACGCCTTATATACAGCTAAACTGTATATAAGGAAGGCAACCTGCTTTACTCAGTCTACCAATTTAAGTGTTAATGACATCTAAAACTAGCCGCACAGAAACACCCAGAATAATGTTTGACCAAATATCTAAGTACTCCGTGGTCCAGTCAAATTGACACAAAATTAACGATGACAGCATCATAGCTCTACTAAACTAGAAGAATATAATCTTAACAATAAATTGATGTGAATGAAATCTTAAAAATGGCAATATTAAATGGCAGCTTCCTGTCTAAAATGGTATATATGTACATATTCATATATACAGATAAATGTTATAGTATATTAATTTAGTTATAATTTAATTATTCTTAATTGTTTTAGGATATATTAGAAATGTTGTTCCTATTATATATAAGTCACAATCCCATCTTTCAAAAAATGTTGAATCATACCTACCATTAGAAATGGTGGAATGGTGTTTTGAATATTCATATATTTGTAGCAATATTAAACAAAACTCTAGGAGAGCAATGGCAAGAATTAATGTCTTTCCATTATTCATATATTATAAATATATTGGTTGCCATTCTTAGTATTAGTAAACCCAATCTATTAGTTAAACTTTATCATATGATTCTGGTGGCTGGCCCAGAATTCACCACCATAGTACCCCATGGGGATGTGGTTGAGCATAGTGTGGTAAACCACTTCAAAGAGGGCATGAGGCTAGCTCCATCTGACCTTTTGTAAACTCAAGGGTATTTTTAAAGATGATGGGCATTGAAAAGTCTTAACATTACTGATAAAAGGGCCAAGACCAGGTTTCTATGTTTATGGGTATAAAATAGCATTTTCAGCACTTAGATTCAGATTAAACTATATAACTCATTTTTTTAAATTATGGCAAATCCTTCTTATGAGGGCTGTCAGGAGTTTAAGTGCTATGGCAACACTGACAGAATAAAAAACTTAGTTTATATACATTTAAAAGTGTTTTTGAAAAAAAAATCCAAACTACTGAAATAGAAAAAAAATTTAATGATGAAATTTGAATACTTGCCATTGAAAAGAAGTTTTGTATTACTTTTTCTCCTTCTTCTTCTTCTTCTCCGGTATTATATTATTATATTACTTATATAAGTCCCTAAGATTATCAAGTGCTTACAAGTAATTGTCATATTTGGGATGTAAATTTTAATATTAAAGTGTCAGGAAAACATGTTTTATTATGCCTTTTGTTTTTAATTTGTGAATGCGACCTTAAAGAGTTGACAACATGAAAAAAATCCAGTTAAAGGTAATCAAATTTATAAATATAAATTTATATTTAAGTATACTAATATTTCAATTTGTAATTATCTACATGCTTCTTATTATGTGAGCATGTATATATTTATGAGGGTATATGTGTATTACATGTGTATTTGAGTGTAAATGTGTATTGTATATGAACATGAATAATGGTATGAGTGATGTGTATTATTGGATAAAATTTATACATAAAATTCTTGTGTCCATTACGCATTAGTTAAATAACATCTTACAACAAATGCTGCTGATAACAAATATTTAATTAAAGCCTTGCTATAGATGTTTAACTGTGTTAAGATCTTTGGCAGCCCTTGCCCACCCTAATTTTAAACATATCAAATGAAAGCCACTACAGTTAAGTGTGATCGTGAGCTGACTGTCATTAGCCCATGATTACATCATAGTTAAGAGAAAATGGGAAATTTTAAATGAGAAGTTTCTGAAGAAAAAACCAGATGCCACTTTTCAGTATAGGATTGCGGAGAAGGGTCTTGTGTGAATGAGTTGCTGGTTTCTTGAAGCTTGGTTAGTAAAGAATTACACTGGAGATAATATGCATAATGATAAGGGCTTTATAATGGTATAAGATATGTACAATTAAAGGTTTAGTCTTATGTTGTTAAAAAAATTTAACTACTAGAATTTAGAAACCATTTTATTTTATTCTATTTTGAAAGATCTTTATTTATTTATTTATTTATTTATTTATTTTATTTATTTTAGAGAGAGAGGGGGAAAGAAAGCATATACGTGCAAGCAGGGGGTGGGGGCAGAGAGAGAGGTAGAGGGAAAAAAAATCCCAAGCAGGCTCCCTACTGAGCTCAGAGCCTGCTTGATTTCACAATCCTGAGATCATGATCTGAGCCAAAATCAAGGGTCTGACGCTTAACAGACTGAGCCACTCAGGCGCCCCTAGAAACCATTTTAAACAGTAAAGAAAATCAGAAATAAAAGTATAGATTAAACCGAAATTACAAAACAAGAAATGAAATTGCTGTAAAATGTCAACTCTCCTAAATTAATCTGTGAATGTAATTTAATAAACTAATAAAAATACTAATAGGTTTGGGGGTAGTAGTGGTGATATTTTTGTTTTTTAAGTTTTTTTGTGTGTTATTTTTAAAGCCAATCAAAATTTGTTGAAGTACATATTAAGTTACTTTTACAGATTTCTTATAATAACTCATAGCCTAGATGAATTGTCTTTACTGTTTGAAATATCTCCACCTGGCCATGTCACATTTTAATTATGATTTAAGTAACCGTGGACTCATTAATTCAATCAAAATATAATACATATATTATTTAATGCTAGCAGAGCTGATGAAAAGGAAACATATTCACAAGAATTATATTTAAATTATCTACATTCAAAAACACTATTTTAGGAAATATAATTCTATCAGAATTCAGTAAGAGCAGCTGTAGAATCAATTAAGTAACTGCAGTTAAGTTTTTAAAGAAGATAAATCAGACTTTTAAAGAGAGACAACTTGCAAATGTCCCACTGTGATTTGGGGTGTTAGGTTTGGTTGCTTTAAAAGCTGAATCAGACCCGCATTGACTCCGGATCCCTGAGACCTCACAGCCTAATCCTTCTATTCCTCTGGGACCCCAAAACCCAGGGGACCTTCCGGTGCTCTAGGGCCTGTGGCTGTAGAACAGCAGAGCCAAAAAAGCCACTTGGGAAAAGGTAGACTTTAAACTCACTTCCTCCGATTTTGTTTGTTGTGACCGTTTTCTTTTCTTAGTTCGTTGAGCTTTTTCTCAGTCAACAGAGCCATCAAAGGGAAGCTTTCTAGAGCTTTTTCTCTCATGGGAGATAATCAAGTTTTGCTAAAAAGAAGTGGATTTTTCTAATTCTTTCTCAATGTCCTTTATTCCAGGATATTTGTATAGCAAACAACCTTGGAAGAGAGATAATATCTGCCTCCAGAGCAAAGGGCAGGCATGCTTACTACCCAGGAAGAAGATCCGGTTCTTCAAGTGTGGAGTTCCTGTCCTGTAACGCACTGTTTGTGCAGGCACCCTCTGGCACATGTGCATCATCCTTGTGGGACTTGAGGGGCAAGTATGCTGCTGCTCATGTTGTTTGCTGTGCCATGAATGAGAACATCCTGTTCTCTGGTCCAGGAATCTCTTGTCTTCTCACAGCACCCATGAACCTATAGCAGATTAACTTGTCAGCTTGCAAGTAAGATAAAATCTCAGAGCTTTTACATTTCTTGACATTAAACTAAAATATATATACCATGTGATTCTATTTATATCAAGTTCAAAAGCATTAAAGCTAATATACGGGGTTAGAAGTCAGAATAGTTTCCTTGGGGAGCAGAGGCAATGCTTAGAGGAAGCATTAGGGGAGCTTCTGGTGTGTGGGCCATGTTCTGTCTCCTGGTCGAAAGGGTCCTGATTACATAAACTTATTCAATTCAGATTCAACAATCTTTGCACTTACTTTTTTATTCCCTTTCCCCCCTTCTATGAATGTTTTACTTCTATAAAATTTCAACTTAAAAATAAAAAAAAAAGCAAGAGGTAGTGACCAGGATTGCCACATCAATGAATTAAAAAACATGTGGAACTAATTAACCCAACTCAAAGAAAAAGGCAAATGAACTGAATATTATTAGCCAAAAGATAAAGAAAATGGAGGAGAGATCCAAGAAGAAAAACATGCTTTTAGTTGAGATTTCAGAAATAGAGGAGAGACAAAGAAGACACGTGTTGGGATATATGCTATTTGAAATTCAGAATTTCAAGGATAGAAAATAATTTCTGTAATCGTCTAGTCAGGAAAAAGAAAAAAAAAACAAGTTACCTAAAATGGAAAAAAAACCTCAAACTATTTACAACAGACTGTTTTTATAATGTTCAATGTCAGAACCAAATGAAACAGTAGCGGCATCATTTTGAAAAAAAAAAAGTTATCTGAGAATGCCAAGTTATTATCTATCTATGTGACAAGAGAAATGTAATCTCAGATGTGAGTGGATTAAAAAACTATACCACTCACCTTACTGGAAAAAAAAATATTGGAAGAAATATTCCAGCTGTCAAGAAATAAATCTAAATTGATGTCCAAAAACCAGGAAGACATAGGGCAGAAGAGAAAACAACCACTGAAAGAACACTGAATAGTTTTAATAGGCTTATAAATTATTCAGAGATGGTTACATTACACATGGGACAATATAGTAGTCTTCCTGCATCTCAGTAAATTGCCTGAGAGTGGCATACAGCTGTAGATGATTCTGCCCATTCTGAGTGAGAAATCTACAAAGATTGAGACGGAATCTTTGCGGTTGTTGGAGTTATGAGCCAGCAATAGACTAAAGACCCTCTTGGTACTCTCTCCTGCCTGACTTCTTGGCAGTTTCTCGCTTATCTTCCTACCCCTTCACCATATATAAACAACTGGTATAAAGCAACCCCAAGACAATTCCATCAGGTGAAACCAAGACCAATTTCTGAGGATCAATTCTTTAAGTTCAGGCATTAGGTTTATCTGAGGTCCAATCCTTCACTTACATCCCTCTGACATATTTAGCCATCAGATTTAGGTGAATCCATTTCCTTCCTTCCATGTGTCCCAGCAGGAATACTAAAGGTGCAGGTGGATGGCGGTTTATATCCACGAAGCCACCTTCTTTTACCATCCCCAGCTGAACATGCTGATAGATACTAATGTGAAGGGGCCCAGTAGAAGAAGGCTCTCACCAGGCTCCTAGAGCAGCCTACATCAAATACGTCAATCAGATTGATTTTATTTCCTATTCAGGCTTACAAAACACAACTCTTTGAATTAATCATTTTCACTTCTCTGTTTAAATGGTTTACCGAGAGAGAGACATCTGACACTTCCTGTTGTTGAAAATGTACATTTAAATGGGGATAAGAATTTTATCTTGTTTGAAACATCCTTGTTTTAGTGTAGTCGAGCTGCTATAACAAAATGCCATAAACTGGGTGGCTTATAAACAACGATTTCTCACTGTTCTGGAAGCTGGAAGTCCAAGATCAGGGCGCCAGCCTGGTTGGGTGAGGGCTATCTTCAGGTTGCAGACTACCCATTGTATCCTCATATGGTGGAAAGGGCTATAGATCTCTCTGAAGTCTCTCTTATAAGGCATTGCTCTCATTCAGGAGGGCTCCACCGTCATGACCTAATCGCCTTCCAAAAGCCCCACCTATTAATATCATTACCTGTAGCTGAAGGTTTTCATATATGAATTTGAAAGGGACACAAATATTCAGACCATAGCAATTCTCAAAGAGGTTGACATAAATGCCTTATTCACAAACCATTCAATGGCTTCCCCAATGTCTATTAAATATATTCCAAACCTGATAGACTAGCAGACTCACCATGCCCTTCCTAGTGCTAGGGATATAGAAGGTCCAATGACATCTTAGTCTTTATTTTCATACATAAGGACTTCATTTGTTCTCTATGAGCTCTCTCTTCTATTCCATTGATCTATTGTTGATTCCAGGGGTTCTCAACTGAGGTTTAAATTGCGGATTTGTCTACTGCTGCCCTAAATCTCTCAGTTTTTGTTTCATGTATTTTGAAGCTCAACTATTAAATTCATATACATTTAGAACTGTCCTTTTTACTTGAGAGACTGACTCTTACATTACTATGAAGCGTTCTTTATCTCTGACAAATTCCTTGTCTTGAGTTGTACATTCAATGAGAATACAGCCTTTTCAGCTTTATTGGGATTGGTTTTCATGTGATATCTTTTTCTACCCTTTTACTTTTAACCTATGTAGTTTTACTTAAAGTGCATCTCATGTAAACTGCATATAGTAAAGTCTTGCTTTTTTTTTTTTCAATTTGAAAGTTTCTGACTACTAATGGAATCGGGCTTAAGTTTACCATCTTAATGTTTGTATTTATTGCCCCATATGTTTTCTGTCCATTTTTCCTTCTTTTCTGATTTCTATTGAGTATTTAATGTTCTATTTTTATCTCCTTTACTAGCTCTTTAGCTAGAATTATTTATTAAATAATAATATTTAGTGATTATAATAATATTTAATGATTGCTCTAGACATTTTAATTTGCATCCTTAACTTATCACACTGTATTTTTAAAAGATTTTATTTATTTATTTGACAGAGAGAGAGTGAGAGAGAGAAAGCACGAGAGGAAGGAGGATCAGAGGGAGAAGCAGACTTCCCACGGAGTGGAGAGCCCGCCATGGGACTCGATCCTGGGACTCTGATATCATGACCTGAGCCAAAGGCCAACGCTTAACCGACTGAGCCACCCAGGCACCCTATCACACTGTATTTTTATACGTCCATTTGCCACTTACCTATTCTTTGGGCTGTTACTGCCCTATATTTTACTTCTACATAGTCTATAAAATTCACATTATTTTTCTTTAAACAGTCAATTATCTTTTAAAGAAATTAAAAATAGGATTTCAAATGTGTTTTATATTTATCCACATATTTGTCATGTTGTTTTGTTTCAGTAGTCAGATTTGAAATGTTTTTAATAGAAAAAATCATGAACTTATTCTTAGACTTCCAACTCAAAACTTAGATTTCAGGATTCTGAACATCTTTAATTTTATTATTGTGTTAAATTTTGTTGTACAGGAAAGCTTTATTTCTAAATATATTAGCATAGTTATATATTTGCCTTATCCTATATTGTCCAAATATTTTTTTAAAATTATATTTTATTTAATTTATTTATTTTAAGTAGGCTCCATGCCCAGTATGGAGCCCAGTGCTGGGCTTGAACTCATGACTGTGAGATCAAGATCTGAGCTGAGATCAAGAGCCGGTCACCTAACCAACTGAGCCAGCCAGGTGGCCCCACATATTTATCTTTAAAACAACAATAACAATGTAACTATGAAAAATGCCAAATGTGGATTAAAATACCTATATGATTCTTTTTGTTCTTATAATCTCTGCGGGGATGTATAGTTAAAACACTGATCAAGTCACTTAACATAATTATTCTATATGCATGGTTATCAACCTGATGCATAAACTTGATTCAGTCTGTTTTCAATTTGGGGCCATTTTTTTCTTTATGTATTGTTACTACTTTACTATGCAACTAATTTTCATGATTCCAAGCTAAAACCCTACACCAAGGTATATTCACTTGAAGTCTTTTTTCCATCCTTGACTATTCTACACTGTTTTTTTCCCCCACCAAGGGATAGCCATATAAATTAAATTAATAAATGATAAAATTAATTACTTTTTGTTTTCATTTTTTAACTAAAATTACGTATGTATGTATATTTATATGGCTGTATATATGTATATGTATGTGTGCCTATGTGTGTAGATATGTTATATCCACTATTAATACCATTTTTGAGGTTTCTGAGATGTTGTAAGACATCAGAGATATTTGCAATGCAGAATAGGGCAGTGCATTTTACACACAACAAAACCCAACAGATGGTTTGAATTCAGAGGTTGTTCTGGCCTCCTGGAGAATCATATGCCATGAGGTCAGCATATTTTAAAAAGAGTTGCCAGCTAAACGAGATTAAAACTAAGACATTTTGTGATATGTGAGTTTTAGAAAATGGGACACCTTCTGATTTTCCCAAAGCCACTAGGGTGCTTTTATAACTCATGAGTGGTGAGACTTACCTTAACTGAAATTTTGGAGTCTGATGATTTTACTCCTGAGCATTTGGGCCTTTTTTTTCTTGGCTTCATCAATGTTTGTCTGATTGGTTTTTCAAACACATTGATGTTTCTCAAGGGGAGGGGAGATGGAGCTGTGATGAGAAATGTCAGGTCTGCCCAAGCCCCGATTCTGCCCCCATCACTATTGCCAGCAACCTCCAGATTCTCTAATTCCTCAGTTTCATACAAGTCTGCACACTTGTCTTTATCTTCAGTTTTAAGCCCACCCCAATCTGGGACCAGGCCTGAGTAAGACCAATGTTAGAGACTCCTGCATTCAAATGCAATGGTGCAATGCTGCCAGGCCCTGTGCTAGTTTCCTACCCCATGCCTAATCTCTGGTCACTGTTACTTGGATTACTGACATCCTCATTATACCTGTCCATTTTTGTATCCTCCTTTATGTACTTACCCTGATGACCGTTTTATGATCTGTCCTTGACATCAGCATGTGTACAATTCTCTCCAATGTAGTTTGAGATCCTTGCCCGGTACAATTTCTTTCTTCTCTCAGTGGCCCAGAACTGATAACTGGGAACTGAAAGCATCACCGCGTTATGCAGGGTAACATAGGGATTACAGGGATTAATCCAACATTTCTGGGTCAGCTTCAGCAGATAGATCTAAGGTATCATAGAGTGAGTCCAGAACAGCCCAAATCTTTCTCCATTGCTCCTTGAGTTGATGCTGTAGTAAGATGGGCTCTGGAATCAGATTGCTAGGTTGCAATTCAGATTCTACCACTTATTAGCCCTGTAAACGTGGACATGTTACTTGACCATTATGTGCCTCAGTTTCCTGGTCAGTGGAATGAGCATGACAACTACTTACTCCATAAGATGATTATGTGAGTTGAGCAAGTCATACATTTAAAAGGCTTAGAACGATGCTCAAGCTCTCAATAAATAATACATGTCCGTTAGGATAAACATTATTGTTGTCAAGAGATCACCAAGAATCATAAGAGGCATCCTTTCCTAATTAAAACTCTTCAGAGTATAGGGATAGAGGGAACATTCCTCAAGTTCATAAAATCCATTTATGAAAAACCCACAGTGAATATCATCCTCAATGGGGAAAAGATGAAAGCCTTTCCCTTAAGATCAGGAAGACATCAAGGATGCCCACTCTCGCCTCTATTGTTCAGCATAGTACTAGAAGTCCTAGCAATAGCAATCAGACAACAAAAAGAAATAAAAAGTATTCAAATTGGCAAAGAAGAAGTCAAACTCTCTCTCTTTGCAGATGACATGATACTTTATGTGGAAAATCCAAAAGACTCCACCCCCAAATTACTAGAACTCAAACAGCAATTCAGTAATGTGGCAAGGTACAAAATCAGTGCACAGAAGTCAGTTGCTTTCTTATACACTAACAATGCAACTGTAGAAAGAGAAATTAGAGAAACGATTCCATTTACAATAGCACCAAAAAACATAAGATACCTCAGAATAAACCTAACCAAAGAGGTAAAGGATCTATACTCTAGGAACTACAGAACACTCATGAAAGAAATTGAAGACACAAAAACATGGAAAAACATTCCATGCTCATGGATTGGAAGAATAAACATTGTTAAAATGTCTATGCTGTCCAGAGTAATCTATACCTTCAACATCATCCCGATCAAAGTTCCAATGACATTTTTCAAAGTGTTGGAACAAACAATCCTAAAATTTGTATGGAATCAGAAAAGACCCCGAATCACCAAGGAAATGTTGAAAAAGAAAAACAAAGCTGGGGGCATCACGTTGCCTGATTTCAAGCTATATTACAAAGCAGTGATCACCAAGACAGCATGGTACTGGGACAAAAACAGGCATATGGACCAATGGAACAGAATAGAGAGCCCAGATATGGACCCTCAACTCTGTGTTCAAATAATTTTCGACAAAGCAGGGAAAAAATATGCAATGAAAAAAAGACAGTCTCTTCAATAAATGGTGCTGGGAAAATTGGACAGCCACATGCAGAAGAATGAAACTCGACCATTCTCTAACACCATACACAAAGATAAACTCAAAGTGGTTGAAAGACCTCAATGTGAGACAGGAATCCATCAAAATCCTAGAGGAGAACATAGGCAGTAACCTCTTTGATATTGGTCACAGCAACTTCTTTCAAGATACATCTCCAAAGGCTAGTGAAACAAAAGCAAAAATGAACTTTTGGGACTTCATCAAGATAAAAAGCTTCTGCACAGCAAAGGAAACAGTCAACAAAACAAAGAGGCAACCCACAGAATGGGAGAAGATATTTGCAAATGACACTACAGACAAAGGGCTGATAACCAAGATCTATAAAGAACTTCTCAAACTCAACATCCAAAAAACAAATAATCAAGTCAAAAAGTGGGCAGAAGACATGAACAGACTCTTTTCAAAAGAAGACATACAAATGGCTAACAGACACATGGAAAAATGTTCATCATCATTAGCCATCAGGGAAATTCAAATCAAAACCACATTGAGATACCACCCTACACCAGTTAGAATGGCAAAAATTGACAAGGCAAGAAACAACAAATGTTGGAGAGGTTGTGGAGAAAGGGGACCCTCTTACACTGTTGGTGGGAATGCAATTTGGTACAGCCACTTTGGAAAACAGTGTGGAGGTGCCTCAAAAAATTAAAAATTGAGCTACCCTATGACCCAGCAATTGCACTCCCCGGTATTTACCCCAAAGACACAGATGTAGTGAAAAGAACAGAAGAGCCATAGCAGGAATGTCCGCAATAGCTAAACTGTGGAAAGAGCCAAGAAGCCCTTCAACAGATGAATGGATAAAGAAGATGTGGTCCATATATACACTGGAATATTACTCAGCCATCAGAAAGGATGAATACCCAACTTTTACATCAACACGGATGGGACTGGAGGAGATTATGCTAAGTGAAATAAGTCAAGCAGAGAAAGTCAATTATCATATGGTTTCACTTATTTGTGGAACATAAGGAATAGCATGGAGGACATAAGGAGAAGGAATGGAAAAATGAAGGGGGGGGAATCGGAGGGGGAGATGAATCATGAGAGACTATGGACTCTGAGAAACAAACAGAGGGTTTTAGAGGCGAGGGGGGTAGGGGGATGGGTTAGCCCAGTGATGGGTATTAAGGAGGGCACATATTGCATGGAGCACTGGGTGTTATATGCAAACAATGAATCGTGGATCACTACATCAAAAACTAATGATGTATTGTATGATGACTAACATAATATAATAAAATAAAATAAAATTTAAAAAAAATTTAAAAAAGAACTTAAAAAAAGAATCATAAAAGGCAAAATATTATCTAGTGCTTATTAATGCTTGATTATGGACCATAAAAAGCCCTGGAGCACAAGACTCAATGTAATATAGCAACCAACCTATAGGCTATAGCACCACTATGGATCCAACTCTACTTGGATGACTTCCTTGGAAGAGATTCATGGTAATATTATTTAATTTGCACTTCTTAACTTGAGAGACATACCAAATATTAATATCACTCAAATAAAATTTGATATTGGTCACAGCAACTTCTTTTCCAATCTCTACATAGAGTATCACTCAAAGAAAACACAAATTCCCAGAAGTTTGAAAAACAATTCCACCTGTGGTTGTCCAGTTTGGAGTTATTATCATTTTTAGCCATTTTAAGGTAGCATGAGAAAGTTGGAGGTTTCTAACCTGATGAAATTCTAGGCAATCCTGACCCTCCTTTTTTTTTTAACCTCAAATAAAATTATTTATCAATTGTCAAACTTTGATTAAGACTTGAATAAGTTTATAATGATATTGTCTAAAATAAAAATAAAGTGTATGGCCATATCAGCATGTTAGTTACACACATCTTGATCAACCAAGAAGCATAAAGAGAATATAGTTGCAATTGAGCTCTCACAGTGCATAAAATGCTTTGTATAATATACAGGAAAGCACTTTGAAACTACCTATATGCTATTTAGGTGACAATGACAGCTAAAATTTGGCTCATATCCTGTCACTCCTCTAGTAACTTAACACCCATCAAGTACTTACCCAAAATTAGGAAAAAGTCATTCTTTTTCTTGCCTCCCATTCTTACTTTATCTTCTGAAATAGGTGATCTACCCTCTTGCAGACTTCTTACAGAATGAGGATCCATTTAACTGACTGGAGAGTTGGACAGAACCTCTCACTCTTTTAACCACGATAACCTTGGAAAGGAGCCCTTGCATTCAAGGCAAAGAAGGTTGTCATCACATCCCTGGCTCTCATTCATTTGCAATTAGGGAAGTTTGAGGGAGACTGACATCTCCCACATGGCTGGTTGGGTATCTCTTTTTAGACCTAACTCTTCCTATAAATAAGTCCAGAGTCAAGCAGGATTTAAGTGGAGGAAGTGGTAGGAAACTTATGCTGTCGTTGGACCCAAGCCATGCTCACCAATTTACCATTACCATTAATGTTAATCTTTTCCCCAATCTGACTTCTTTATGTTTCAATTGGTCAAGGACCTGTAGAGACAGAGGACTAAGAACAATTCAGCTATCAGATTATATTTTTTGTTCAGTTTCTACCTCATTCATCTATGCTATAAGCAGTGATGAGCAGTAATGGAATCTTTCTCAACCATGTCACTTCAGAACCTAACAAACTCGTAGGTGCCTAATATGTGGTGATAGATTGTTTGCAGATAAAGCGATTCCCATGGAACGTTTACCCTGACTAACTTCAGAATAGAGCCTGATCTTAAAGATCAATCCCCAGAACTTGCTTTTGAACCTGTAACTTGATTTCTAACACAGGATTTTCAGTTCCTGTGTTCTCAAATTCAGGGCAAACATTCTATAAAGTAGTAATGTTTTCTTTCTCACATGCCATTTTTACTTTCTGGGCTGGGTGGTGAAGCTCTTCCTGTTCCTGCTTAAAATAGAACTTTCCAAATGAGTCTGTCATGAATGACTTAGCTTCCTGCCACACCTGACTCCTGGTGGGGACATGTGGGTTCATCAAGGCTAAGCTTCACAAATCATCTGAGTTTCTTGTGAAAAAAGGCAGGTTTTTATTTAGTAGGTGAAGACTGAAATTCTACATTTCTAACAACTCTCCAAGGATGCCCATTCTACCAATTTGAGGGCCATCCTGTAAGTAGCAAGGGGTTAGATGACCCGCTTCACAAACAATATCATCCATTCTTTAAACATTATTTAATTCTACTATGTGCCAAACACTGGGATAAGATACTAAAGAGAAACGTAACCTAATCCTGACTCATAAGAAGCCCAGAGTCTAATATGGCAGCAAACATACAAATAAATGCTATAAATGATGTCCATTTAGAGAATGAAAACACAAGCCACAGAAAATAGTTGCACAAGCCATATTTGATAAAAGATTTTTATCCAAACTATACAAATAACTCTTAAAACTCAACAATAAACAGACAAGCAACCCAATTAAAAAAATGGGCAAAAGACCTGAATAGATACCTCACCAAGAAGATACATGGATAGCAAATAAGAATATAAAAAGATGATCAACATCATATGTTAATAGGAAATTGCAAACTAAGAAAAACAGATATTACTATACACCTATTAAAATGGACAAAATCCAGAACACTGACAATACCAAATGCTGATGAGGATGTGGAGGGACAGGAACTCTTATTCATTGCTAATGGGAATGCAGAATGGTACAGCCACTTTGGAAAACATTTTGACAGTTTCTTACAAAACTAAACATACTCTTACCATATGACCCAGCAATCATGTTCCTTGGTATTTGCTCAAAACTGATCAAATAAACCACATATACCGAACTGGCCTCTATACTGGGAAACCTGATTTAAATGATCTGGGGTGTTTTTCAATGGTGAAAATTGTAGAGCCTATATTCTGGATCTTCTGAATGAGAATTTCTTAGTGCTAGGAGTTGGTAATCTGAAGTTTATCAAGTTCTGGAGGCTGTTTTTAAGTACCATTAGGCTTGAGAATCACTTTTCTACTTCATGTCCACGCATTTTTTTTAGTACAAAAGCCAATACCAAATTGATTCCAAATAAGTTGTAATAACTTTATTATTCATTACCTTATTATTAGTGAAATAAGCTACGCAAATAATACTGAAATAGATTTATTTGGGAAATACATATATAATTCTGACATTTTATTAAGAAGCAATAAAAACATGGTTTGGAATTTTGGCAGCATGGTACAAATGTAAGAATAAATCATTGTAGAGGTAAAATCATTATCAACATTATCTTTACTATAAGACAAACTAAGAATATCCTAAACAATAGACAAAAATATTTTGTTGCTTAAATTTAAGAAAATTATGAAGGAACTGTTCAGCTGTGTGTTTATCTGATCAGGGCAGCTAAATGTATCCTCCCCATACTTCCTGTTTCTATATTTAAGAATACCGCAAACAGTTATTCTAATATATCTTTTGTACGTAGTTGCTTATAAATGCAGCTTGGTTGAAAGAGCCTACCTAGAACCAGTTGCTCAAAATTCCAGGTATGGCACTATCATACTGGCTTGATAACAGTGAGTCTAAAGCAATACCCACAATCCCAATCTAAGGAGCAAAATCTTAATGCCAGTGTTGTTCCAGAAGAAAAGCTCCACCACAAACTCCCAGTTTTATCTTTATGGGATAAAAAACTTTATGGGATATCATACTCCCATCGCCATAATTTCAAACACTATTTTCATACATTTTCTGTAATGATCCATTTTTTCTAGTATTCTGAACTTTTTAGGAAACTGAAACAATTTTGTCAGTTTCTCTTTTTACCATTTCTGTAAGTCACTTAGTTTTCCTTCTATACACACACACACACACACACACACACACACACACACACACACACCACATTCATTTGTGCAGCAGCTCACCTATTTGTTCAAATGGATCCCAACCTTTGCTGTCCACTTTGTATGAGGTGTACTGCCTTATTTAGTAGCAGCACCTGAGAATCCTAATAGCCTCAAGGTGTTGAATAAAGTTGTAGGCTATTTTTGAAATAATTAGACTCAAGTACTCTGGAAATTCAGAAACTTTGAAACCATCTCCTCTTGCTGGACTCAAGTGGCTGCAACTACAGTATTTTAAAATGAATTGTTATGAAGCCGTACCACTTTGCTATGTATGATTTGCCCTGATTCCTTAGTAAGAAGAGCAGCAAGATACAGAAGTGCTTAATGAAAGTATGGCGACCTGTTTTGGCCAACTAAATATTCCAGACTTTTCGCTATTCCATTAACTGTGCTTTTCATTTGCTATCAGGTTAGCCATGACGCAGTTTAAGCTATCAGTCTGCACTTGCTGGATGATACTTATTTTCACTAATTTTTATATTTATTTAGACAACCCCAAGTATATTAGTTTAGCAGCATTACATCACATTTATATACATTAGTCCATGTGACCCAAACACTGAGTCACAACTTTGTTTATAAACGCACCACACATCAATAGCTCCATCACTACCTATGTTTGCTTAGCAGTGTAACAGGGTAGATAAAACCATTTGTCAGGGATGGGCAACATCTACTCTACATTAGTTGGTGTATTCCACATCTTAATTGCACCATTTATCCTTCCCATTCTTTTCTTATATCAAGTCTAAAATGATTTCTTCTTTACATTTAAGAAACCCCAGTATGAGATGGACAGAGGAAAATTTCTCATCATGGAAGAATGACCAGAAATAAGCATACCATCGTTACTTTGTTGATGGTTAGTTAGTCAAATTGGGACATTCTTTCTTTGTCAAGAGAGTGTAGTGAACTAATCCAGATAACACAAATCTCTCTTGCCTACATGTGTCTCTTATCCTCCAAAAAATATACTAACTTTGTACATTGGGTAAAATGTAGCTAAGTTTAAATGTTCTACTACCCTGCTACTCATAATACCAGTCAGTTTTGGAGAGAAGGGTTTTTGTGTTGTTCAAGGCTATAATATAAAAAAGTTCCCTTGCAGTATTTTGGGAGAAATTTTAGTCACTTGTCCTATGGACCCTTAAGACCCAAGCACCAACATGAACCTCCTTGAAGTGAAACTTCTCAGGTCAAGGAATATTATTGGACATTTTGTTGGGCTCAGATAATGGTGTTGACATGCTGATCATTCAGTGATCACTGTTGGAGATCAAGATTGAATTTAATTCCTCACACATATGGCTGCATATTCTGTAGGTGCTTCTTTCACATTCCTTGCTTGTCTTGGGTTTATTCCAGTGACAGAATGGTTCAGGGAGGCATAAACAATGCTCTGTTTGTTTTCCTCCAGACATGGGTTAGAATAAACTTCAGACTCTTCCTGGACCTTGAACCAGGGGTCATTATCATAAGTACAAGTTTCTGATGGCAGGGTTTGGGGATTTTGCCTGGCTCCCACTTCAGTTTGCTCACTCCTAAAGGGCTGGGGAATATCAACCTATAAGAGAAAAAAAGATTGTTTTAACTACCACCTAAGGATGTGATAGTGCATACAATTAGCAAACTATAAGTAGATGCTAAATTGAGTTAATACACCAACAGAGATAATTTACTCTTCCTCACTTTTGCTGCTGACACCTACAACTGTAGCAGATTCTCACTTGTTGAAAGATGAAAGGCTTAGAACCACTGTGTTCCTCCCAAGTAGTTATTTTGTGCTCTTACTAGTCACTTTTGAAGTCACAGAACATTTCTAGCTCTACAAGAACCTTACCTGGTAAAAATGAAGATACCATTTTAATGCTAAGAGGTGTTATTTCAATTTTTAAATACCAGTTTTGTCAGTCAATTTATGTTCTTGAAGTTTGGCCTAACTCCTTGAAGGCATGAAGTCCACTGTCTTTGACAGTCTACATGCCTTGTCAGGTTCTTTGTCGTCCTCATTTTGTATGTGAAGTAGTACATCTCCTACCCCTCCTTGGCAGAATTCTACCACAAGTTATTGTCTGGCCCTATCCCGAGAAGCTAAGCATTAGCTGCTGAGTATCCTGCTTCCCTCTGATGAGGTGGCTGCCCAGAAAATAACACTAAGGCTGAATGATTGAACGAAGCAGGAATCGCTTTACCCTCCCCAGTCTCTTGACTCAGCTGAAAAGTGCCCAACCTCCACTCGAAGGAGCCTGGTTAAAGTCTCCAGAGAAGCGCTGAAGAATAAAACTGTCACATGACCTAATAAGTAGCCATAAATCCTCAATATATCAACAAGATCCTTGTTGTACTTTTACAATATATATGTCTGTCAACTCCCTTGTCCCTGTCAACTCTGTCTCCCTTCCCAAAAGATGGCTGGTTTCCATGGAAACCTTAATTAAAATGAATGAGGTTAAAGAAAACATGGTGCTCTGTGGCTGACTGTATCCCGTGGCACCTCAGCCAAGTGGGTAGATGCCACGAGCTGGTGTGCCACACTGTGGTTGATAGAGATGACAAACACCAAAGCAGCTATCCTACTCTATATTTGTATGGCATTTTGCAGTTTACAAAGCACTTTAAAAAAATACACAGCTCAGTGTTTTTTAGTATACCCTCCAGGGACCATTGTGGAATAAGACGAGAACCTTGGCTTTTATATGTACCTGCCATGTTTTTACCAGTTCCTTTCTCTCCTTTGGATTTCTATTCCACCGGTTCCAGTGCAAGTCCCTTCCTAAGAAAGCTTTAGTCTCAAAGATTTAATATTACACCACTTTATTTTCTGAAATGTTGGCCAACTCAAATGGCACAAAGCTCTGAGTTCCTGTGAAAGACACAGACATCTTAAAACAAAATTCCCGAATAATTACACACACACAGAATCCCTCTTGAATTCAACTTCAGATCATAAATAATTTGTCCAGCCTACACAGGAAGAACTATGACTACATTTTAACCAACCTGGGCTTAATTTAACAAGGAACTATTTAGATTATCATTTTAAATGGTTTCATAGATCTCAGTCCTGATGGTAACAGAATGTAGTTCATTGGTGTTCACTACAGGAAGTAAGAAAACAACATTTAAGAAAATTTTCCTGCTTGAAGAAACAAAACCTTAGCACCCAACACAATGTTGCCTATTGCCGCTTACTAAAAACTTAATATGAGTTCAAAGTTGAATGCATTTGGTTTGATTTAAAAGTGGGCAACCTGGTGGGGATGCTGAGTGTCACTTAATATTATATGTAAAATTATTGGTGATATCTGCCTTTGGCACTTCTGGAACTTTTGAGAAGGTTACTACATCTTTATCTCTACCCTTCAACCCTGAAACATGCACTCACACACAAAGCTCCTTTACAGTACCTTAATTATGACTATTTGCTTTTAACTAAAGAACTTCATAAAATGTTTTCAGAAATGTATTGCCTCAGCTTGCTTTTTTTTTTTTTTTTGAGTTCCAATATTTACACAACATTGAACCCAAAAGAAAAAGCCTAATTTTATATTCCAAGAACTTGTAGGAAAACTTGGCCCTGCCTCCAAAATGCCCTAGGCTTTGCCTGGGAGGTCTCTTCCTTGATGAGCCCACACACATTATGAAAGACTTTTGCATAACAACTTTTTCCGGTCAGGCTTCTTTATCTGCTGGTGATCTAGGAAGAAATCACACATTATTTTATGAGATAATTTATGGTTCATTCTTTCATTAACTCTCAACTCTTTTCCAGAAAGACTTTAAGGTATTTTTTGTGAGAATAAATGAATAGCCTGAGGTTACATAACAGGCCAAGAGCAGAGCCAAGGTTTATATAATCCACTCTGACTTTTCTACTTCTGGTCTGCACTGCCACTCATGCCTTTCCAAAAGGCCACTTATTATGAGTCTTGTTAATCCTGAAGAATCTTTGCTGCAGATGGAGGTAAATGTAAAATAAACACATTTTTTTAAAGCAAGTCGATATACGGAGAGCATTTGGACAGTTCCTGGCACAGGGTGAGTGTTACATAGCCTTATTAAATTTAAAATAATATATTAAGATGAACATGGTATAACATAGATTGCATTTGTTTTAACAAATACATAGAACATACCAGGTTAATTTCCCTTCCTGCTGTATCAGAAGGCTTCTTTTGTTCTGCTGGGATTGAAAAAGAAAAATAAGAAACCAAGAAGAGTGAAGAACAACACAAAATTCTTCCCCAATTCCCTGTAAGTTGAGGTTGTGGTAAGAATATGGGTTCTGGAATCTGATTGCTAGGTTGAAATTCAGTGTCTAGAGCAGAGGTGGGATGCCTCCCCACCCATGTCCATCCACTTGCATGGCATGGCAGTGTTATTACTAGTTTTGGCTTGTTTATTTGCTGTGACCAGCAAGGCACATACGCCTCAGTTTGTGTGCATTCATGCTGCTCCTTTTGTTCACTGGTTCTTTACTTCTTACTCCAGAGAGCCCTACAGCATATCCAAGAGGAAGGGGCAGGATCTAGTACATCACTTTAAACACACTGGAGATCCTTGTGCTGGGGATACGCTATACTCGATGCAGACACACTGCTATCCCCTCACCTACAGAGGCCAGGATCTCCTCCGGCCCAGTTCACTCCAGATGTGGTAGGTCAAAGGATTTATCCCTGCCTCTTTTTCTACAGTTTTCTGAAGCAGCCTCAATAAAGATGGTGAAAGCTGGGGAAGGACCATGGCAAGAGTCTTGGAGTTGCAGATGTGAAGTTAGGGTTACAGAGGATTCCCTCAGTATTCTGAGAAGGTTCTGGGCTCCGGAAGTCCTTACCACAAAACACCAGAAGTACTTTTGCCCAGACAAAGCTTTCTCTTGTGGCAGAAATAAAGGATGCTCTGTCTAGCTTCATTTCTATAGCTACACTGCAGCTTCCAGTGTGGCAAATGGTGGGAGGAGATGGCAGAGGGAACAGTAAAGACAGAGAGAGAGCTGGGGTGTTTTGGATTAGAGCGACATCAGCATTCTCCACACATCTCTCTCTTACTCTGATTAAGTGTCTGCTCATGACTCTGAAGGAATTCGTAGAAAAGCAGAAAGGAATTGCTTCTAAGATGTCACACCTCTCCCATCCTAGCCAAACCCACATTTTTCAAGTGCATTAATTTTGGGTGATGGTTCAGTTCAGGCGCGTGTTTATGATGGCATCAGAAAGTACAGACATAGGAATTTCCTTTGGGGACATTTGGTCTTCGTTTAGACAAGGGTGTGTATGATTGGCATGATGTGGTGTGGCTGTGAAAAAGAGAATGAGACTAATTCAAATTAGACATGTTGACCTGAGAGATTATTTTAAACCTCCCTTTCAATACCCTTAAAGTTTAGAAGAGCTGCTTGTCCCATTAACTTAAGATTGACACAAGTAGAATGGGTAAGTCCCAGCCATGTGCCCTCCTCATCACAACCCCTGCCTAGAGCACGGTGCTGTGGGGGCCGTGTCTCACCATGACTGGAAGGGACCTGAATTAATCCATCTGTCTTTTTGGTGGAAGGATGAGTTGTCCCCGAGGAAATCATTATCCGTGGTTCCTCACAGAATATTGGGAAAGAAAACAACAGGAACCAACTAAAAATTAATCAGCTCTAGTAACTGAACCCCAAATGTGTGGCACATAGCAACAGATGGAAGATGGAACCCACCTTGGTGCCTTCTAAGGCAGCAGAATAGGTAGAAACAGGTAATGAGCAGAAGCAATGCCCCCAAAGGAAGCAAACTATAAAGCATCCATTGTCTATCATCCGTCATTTCTGTGGAGGGTGGTCCTGAGGCACTGGTTGTATCTGAAATGTGAGTTAATGCTAAAGACAGTTAGGAAATTGGAGATATAATAGGATCGGTAATACCTTCTGCACCGTCACAACTTAAATGAAGGAGATTTCCAGCTGATGCTTCTCTTTCTCTTCCAGAAGCCTTCCCCAAGAACCCTGGGCCTCAGTGTTCTCACCCACCTCTTGCTTTATTGATGAGCATATGTGGGTGGCTCTGGGTTATAATTCATCTTTTGTAAGAATTTTTTATTCTGCTAGGGTTAATCCCCTCTAAAACAATACCCAAAACAGCTCTCAGCAAGCACTTCACCAAGCTCTTTCATTGACATCGTCTTACTTAACTCTCATATTCATTCCTAAAGGAAAGTAAGGAAGCCATTATTTTTATCCAGTTTCATGCCTTGATAAAAGTGTTATTGTTCCAAGACTTGCCCAAGGTCAGATAGCTAGTGAGTTGCTGTTGGGACTTAAGCCAACATGTTTCTGATACTAAATTCCAGTTCCTTTAACACAAAGGCTTTTTGTCGTCTCATAACTCCCCGGGATCTCCAAATACTAAGTATTTTTCTTATCTCAAGATACCTTTGTTATCACCAAATACGCTTTGCTGGGCATACAGCCAGTGCTCGTTGTTAACGATCAATGTTAACATGCATTAAGGTTCTGTTTGTCCGTGCTAGGTTGCAACTCACCGACGAGTCATGAAACAATTTAATAGAGCACAAAAAAATTAGAAACATGAATTGCAGCAGAAGAGAAAACTAACAGAATGCATCACACATCATTAATTTTGTATATATGTTAAATTTTTTATGCAGGAAATTTTTATTTCTAAATATATTAACATCATTATCCATTTGCTTCCACACGTGCTTGGCTTGTAAAGGTGGTCAGGAGATACTGAGGCTGGGCAAACAGTGGTTATGTAATTCAGACTGGTAAGAAACCCTGCATTGTTTATGCTGCAGCTGCTGCCTGGGCAAGGACAGCCGCCAAGTCATTACCAATGATGACAGACACAGCTGTCTGGGGGAAGGCTATGAATAGAAATAGGGACAAAAGTTCCCACAGAGATAACCAAATACGAACAAATCCACTCAGTTAGGAAAATCCAACTTTTATTATTTCTCCGACCACCAAATAATCTAGTTTCCTTAATTTTATCCGACTAGTTTGATACTTACTTATCAGAGGGTATTCTGAATTATTTCTAGTCCATTCTGAAATAGAAAATCAAGATAAAGAAGTGAAATTGGTTGTAAAAACAATACTCAGGTGTGTCCAGAGTCAGAGCTAATATCTGAAGGGATGCCCGCATTTACACACCAACAGAACCCAGTAACCCAGCTCACGGGAATTTGCACAATTGGCAAATCATCACCTGAGGATCACGGACACAAAATAAGTCTCTGGGTTTATTTTGAGGCTTGAAGAAAGACTGTACATACAAGACAAACTTTGTCTGGTTTGATTCCCTCTTCCCCATTACTTAAGTATAAAGATAGAATACAGCCTGTGTGACACCTTCCAGCTTGGAAAAACAAGATATTCATTCAGCAGGTGCTCCAAGTGAGTGTGGAGAGCCACAAGGAAAGGATGCTTCTGATGACATGCTGAGTATCATTCTGAAACAGATGGTGCCTCCCACTTCCTGCCCACTCATTCTACCCCCACTTTTCTGCTGAGAGGATGACAACCTGCCCTTGTGAATTTCCTAATGGGGGACTGACCAAGGGCAAGTTGGGGAGGATGGAGCTGCAGGTCAATGTACATTCCAGTGACTGTTTCCCAGCTGTCAACTTTTCTCCTGGAGCTTTGCTTTGCAAAGCGTTTTTTCTTCATTCTGGGAGAATATTGCTTTCCCAATAGCATCCAAGCCCTGACTCTGCCACGGCCCTGTTCTTACATGGACCAACTCTTTTTTTCTTTTTTTTTTTTTTTACATGGGCCAATTCTTAACTTGACCATAAAAAGAAAAGGAGAGTCAGATACGAAAACAGGAAAATTCCCAATAGCCCCTAAAAGAGATACTTCAAGGGGAGAAAATGAAATATTTTTTATCATACTTTGATGTTGTTTTTATGAAAAGCATCATCCTTAAATATAATTTCAGATTATATTTTTCTCCTTCAGTACTCAATTCACGGAGTATTCCCAGGTACAGAAGGAAAAGGGATTTTTCTTTGACTTTTTCCCTATTATGTTTGTTTTCATCACTTCATGAAAGGAAAATACGTGCCCAGTTCAAAGCCAATTCTGAAATAATTCATTTGGAAGCAAGGATGACCCAGAAAAATATGACACAGTTTCTGCTTCCCAGGACATTATAATTCTTCATGAGATAAAGAACATTTCCACACATTACTACAGTACAAGGAATTGTCTGATAAACAAGAGGCACAGAGCTTAAATGACATGAAATATGCTAGAAAAGAAAAATCACTTCGCTTAGGGTGAACCCTGGAAGGCTTCATTAAGAACTGGGAAATGAGCTGGGCTTGACAGGAAGGGCAGAATTGTGGTGGGTGGAGGCAGATGAATGGGTTCCCTATGAAAGGTGAGAGGACATGGTGAAGACATGCAATGGCAGGTAGGGCTGTTGGGCTGGAGCAGAGACTCAAAGTGGAGTCTAGAAACAATCCAGAAAGGCAGGTGGGCATGGACTGTGGGAGGCCTTGAATACTGGTTAAATGCGAGCCCAACATTGGAAACCCTGAGGATGCTCTGCCAAAGACTCAATAGAGGAGTGGCATGATGGAAGAAATTTATTAGGCAAATTAAGTGTATTCGGAAGATATTTGGCTGAAATGGACCAAAATAGGAAACACTAAAGCCACAGAGTCCATACGGCTGATTGGAATATTTAGAAGGAAGATAATGACGGTTTGAGATGCTCACGAAGCTAGAGCAGGGAGGCAATCCCAGACTGAAGGTTGCTGACAGACAAGAGTAGAAGGCCAAAGAAAAGTCCTGGGGAATCCCCTTGGTCAGGAGCATTAGCTCACAAAGTGATAAGAAAGGTAGGAGAGTACGAGATTAGGCGAATAGAAATCTCCAAAGGAAAACTTAAAAGGCCCTTCATGTCTCCTATGTAGTTTTCCCTCTCACCACTCCATCTTCACCTCTCCTCTCCAGTATGATCCTAACAAGCGCATCCCCCCAGGACACAGGGATCACAGGGATGGAGGGAGAAGCTGCCCCTCTTGCTTTTCTTCTCTTCAGCCCTCTCCTCCCCAAGGGAGACAGATTGTCGATCCTAATTTTAGCCCCAACTTGATTCCTAGAACAGGCACATTTACCACTTTACAAACTGTGCAACCATCTGTAGTGGCCATGGAATGACCCCAATATGGGACAGAGGAGACACAGTAATACCCCTGGGACACTTCCATGTCAGAAGTATTTATTGGCTTGCCCCTGACACTGGTTGAATTCCTCTCTCTTGTACAGAAGGGTATTGGTTCCCATGAAGGAAAAGAGAATTACACAAGAAGGCAGCTTTTCCAAGGAATGTGATCTCAATGCCACTGCATTTAATTTTATTATACATTATATTAACGTACATTATATAAATAATCTAATAGCATTCAATTATTGTATATTTCATCATGTAATTAATATCCTGGGAGTAATGTTTTGCAAGTTTGGCTTATTTTTATCATTTGTTTTGCCAGTTAAAAAATTAATGCTTCTTTAAAAATTCAATATCTCATTATGTGAATTAATAGTGCAATTTTCTCCAGAAAGCATTCTTTCCATAATCTTCAGTATAAGCTTCTCCAGATTATTAAAGGCAATTGTTTCACTTTGCATAGATTATGTCATTTAATTCATTTAAGAATTATAAAGAAATATTTATTGAGTGCCTACCATGTGCTATACACTATGCCTTCTATTTGTAGAGAAGCAAAGATGTTTAAGATACAGCTTCCTTTCCAAAGAGGTTTATAAGCCATTGCATGGATATTCGCTGGCAATTAGCATTGTCTTTGACCCCACATTTGCAAAAGCAGAGTCTCTAACTCTGCCATAAATCCCTTCTACACTTCTATGCTTCATAATAGAGGGTTGCAGCTAGCTCTAGAGTACTGTGCATTCCCTTACTAGGCTGCTTTCAGAGGTCTTAAAGTTATTTAAAAGATATTAAAGGGATTTAAATGGATTCCTTCATTGGGCTACTTTAAGGGAGTTAAAAGACTGACTCCAAAGTGTGCATATAAAGTAATAAATTAATTTTTTAAAAACACAGTGTATGCATTCAAGTGAATGGTGTCCACAGAAGAAGTAACTGCCTAAGTCTGCATGTAGATTTCAGACATGCTGCAGTGCACCAAAGCTCTTTGAAATTTCTCTTTTGTAATAATCTTCAAGGTCAGTTTATGGGCCACAAAACAAGCTCCATCTCATTTCTTTTAATTAAAAGCGTGCTCTTCTTTGATCCAAGTATTTTTTTATCTTGGTGAAATACATATTAACATTACTATTATTATTTTAATCACCGAGAGCATACAGTTCAGTGGTATTTAAGATATTCACAGTTGTGCAACCATCACCACTATCTAGTTTCAGAACATTTTCGTCATCCCCAAAGGAAATTCCTTACACATTAAGTAGTTACTCCCCATTACCCCTTTCTACCAGTTCCTGGCAACCATTAATTACTTTCTTTCTCTATGGATTTTTTCTATTCTGGGTATTTCATATAAACTGTCATACAGTAGTAATCTTTTTGTGTCTGACTTCTTTTATTTTTTTTTTTTATTTTTTTTTAAAGATTTTATTTATTTATTTGAGAGAGAGAGAATGAGAGACAGAGAGCACGAGCGGGAAGAGGGTCAGAGGGAGAAGCAGACCCCCCGCTGAGCAGGGAGCCCGATGCGGGACTCGATCCCGGGACTCCAGAATCATGACCTGAGCTGAAGGCAGTCGCTTAACCAATTGAGCCACCCAGGCGCCCCTGTGTCTGACTTCTTTTAATTAGCACTATGTTTTTGAAGTTCATCTATTTTGTAACATATATCAGTACCTCATTCCTTTTTATGTCTGAATAATATTCCATTGTATGGATATAACACACTTTCTTTACCTATTTATCAGTTGATGAACACTTGGATTGTTTCCACTTCTTGGTTTTTGTGAATAGTGCTGCTATAAGTATTCAAGTACAAGTTTTAATGTGGACATATACTTTCATTTCACTTGGATATTACTGGGTCTTGTGGCAACTATGTTTAACCTTTTTAAGAAAGGTTGCCAGACCTTTTCCAAAGCAGCTTAATCATTTTACATTCCCACCAGTGCTGGTATAAGGGTTTCAATTTGTCCACATCTTTGCCAACACTTGTAATTTTCCATTTAAAGTAAAATTCTAGGAATCCTAGTGGGTGTAATGTGGTGTCTCATTGCGATTTTGATTTGCATTCCCCTAATGACTAATGACATTGAGCATTCCTTCATGTGCTTATTGGCCATTTATATATTTTCTTTGAAGAAATGTCTATTCAGTCTTTTGCCCATTTTAATTTGGTTGCTTGTCTGTTTGTTGTTGAGTTGTAAGACTTCTTTATATATTATGGGTACTAGTCCCTTATCAGATATATGATTTGCAAATATTTTCTTACATTCCATAGGTTGTCTTTTCATTCTTTCCATAGTGTCCTTTGATGTATAAAAGTTTTTAATTTTTATGAAATACAATTTATTTATTTATGTATTTATGCTTTTGATGTCACAAAAAATTGACAAATCCAAGATCATGAAGATCTACTTCTATGTTTTCCTTAGGGAAACATAGTATTAAAATTTTATGCAAGCATATATTTTATTGTTTTCATTCTTATATTAAATATTTGATCCATTTTTACTTATTTTTGTATGTTGTGTGAAGTAGAGGTCCAAATTCATTCTTTGGCAATGGCTATCCAATTGTCTCAGCACCATTTAATGAAGAAACTATCCTTTTCCCATTTTAATGGTCCCAGCAGCCTTGTTAAAAGTCAACTGGTCATCTCATTGTGGTTTTGATTTATATTTCCCTGATGATGAGTGATGTTGAGCATTTTTTCATGTGTCTGTTAGCCATTTGTATGTCTTCTTTAGAGAAATGTCTATTCATGTCTTCTGCCCATTTCTTAACTGGATTATTAATTTTTTGGGTGTTGAGTTGGTAAGTTCTTTATAGATTTTGGATACTAACCCTTTATCAGATATGTCACTTGCAAATGTCTTCTCCCAATTCCTAGGGTGCCTTTTAGTTTTGTTGAGTTTCTTTTGTTGTACAGAAGCATTTTATCTTAAACTACCTCACACCTGTCAGAATGGCTAAAATTAAAAACTCAGGAAACAACAGATGTTGGTGAGGATGCAAAGAAAGAGGAACCCTCCTACACTGTTGGTGGGAATGCAAACTGGTGCAGCCACTCTGGAAAACAGTATAGAGGTTCCTCAAAAAGTTAAAAATAGAACTACCCTACATCCCAGCAATCACACTACTAGGTATTTATCCAAAGGATACAAAAATTCTGATCAAAGGGTGTCCACTGACTGATGAATGGTTAAAGAAGATGTGGTATATATATAATGGAATATTACTCAGCCATCAAAAAGAACGAAATCTTTCCATTTGCAATGATGTGGATGGAACTAGAGTGAAAAGTCAGTCAGAGAAAGACAAATACCATATGATTTCATTCATATGTGGAATTTAAGAAACAAAACAGATGAACATCAGGGAAGGGAAGAAAAAATAAAATAAGGTAAAAATAGGGAGGCAAACCATTAGAGACTCTTGACTACAGAGAACAGGCTGAGGGTTACTGGAGTGGAAGTGGGGGGGATGGGTTAAATGGATGATGTACATTAAGGAGGACACTTGTTGTGATAAGCACTAGGTGTTATATGAAAGTGATAAATCACTAAATTCTACTCCTGAAACTAATACTACACTATATGGTAACTACCTTGAACTTAAATAAAATCTTGGAAGAAAAAAAAAATGTCAATTGGCCAAAGATGTATGGATTTATTCTGGCTCTTAATTTTATTCTATTGATCTGTATATATATCTTTTGCCAGTACCACACTGTTTTGATTATTGTAGTTTTATAGCAAATTTTTAAATGAAGGAGTGTGAATCCTCCAACTTTGCTTTTCTTTTGCAAGTTTTTTTTTTTTTTTTTTTGGCTATTTGGGTCATTGCAACTGTATGTGAATTTTAGGATCAGCTTTTTCATCTATGCAAAAAAAAAAAAAAGATTGTTGGGATTTTGATGGGAATTATATTGAACCTGTAGATCACCCTGGGAAATACTGCCATCTTAACAATTTTAAGTCTTCCAATGTGAATGGCATGTCTTTCCATTTATTTTTATCTTCTTTAATCTCTTTCAGCCATGTTTTGTTTAGTGTGTAAGTCTTAAACCGCCCAGGTAAATTTATTTTATTCTTTTTGAGGCTACTATAAATAGAATTGTTTTTTTAATTTCCTTTTCAGATTGTTCATTGCTATTGTATAGAAATACCATTGATTTTTTTTTAGCTGATCATACAACCTTGTTGATTTCATCTATTAACTCTACTAGCTTTTGTGGATTTTAGAAGTGAAACTATCTCTTTTTCCTTTCCAATTTGGATGCCTTTTATTTCTTTTTTCTTGCCTAAGTGTTCTGGCTAGAACCTCTAGTTCAGTGTTGAATAAAAGTGGCAAAAGCAGACAGCCTCTTCTTCCTGTTCTTTTTTTTTTTTTAAGATTTTTTTCTTTATTTATTTGAGATAGAGATAGAGAGAGAGAGAGAGCCAGCATGAACAGGGGGAGGGGCAGAAGGAGAGGGAGAATCAGGCTGTGCAGGGAGCCCAATGTGGGGCTGGATGGGGGTTTGGATGTGGGGCTCAATCCCAGGACCCTGAGACCATGACCAGAGACAAATGCAGACGCTTAATCAACTGAGCCACCCAGGCTCCTCTTCTTCCTGTTCTGAGAGGAAAAGCTTTCACTCTTTACCATGGAGTATGATGTGGGAGTTTCATAAATTAAACATATTCATTTATTTTCCTCTACTCTTCTCTGTTTGCTTTCTCTGTTTGTTTTATTCAGTTTGGTTTGGCCCAACTTAACCTCAACCTGTTCTCCTGATGTTTGAGCCTATTGAGGGCCTCTGGGAGAGACTGGGGAGGCAGCTAAAGCTATGAACATCCTCAAAATTCATCAGGGAGTCCGGTTTATTTGTGTGCAGTTTGTTCTCTGTGCAATCTATGAATTATTAACAAGTGTATAATTGTCTGAGCACCACAAATATAATTTCAAGGATTTATTATCAATAAAAGTTAAGGATTGGTAAGTAGAAGAAAAAATAAAAGGAAAAGAGGACAAAGAATAGAGAGCTGTCTACTACTATTGGTATTCACTTGGTAATTTTTTCCGTATTTCAGTGGCCTAGTATTGGATTTATCAAATAAATGCTATACCCTTTAAAGGCAAGAACAATAACTTTTATTATATTTTTTCTCTATTTTTCTCTACCTCACCCCAAAATTACACACACACTTGCTCACACAGATCACAATCTGAGGAGTGTGGCAACTTTCCGATTTACATGACTTCAGTGTGTAACATAAATGCTTGAGAATCTGGGTCCTCCTTTTCCTTAAAACATGATGAGAAAATATGAGATAGTCTTGGTGTAGAACTCACCTGTCACATTAATGGTTACTGAGTGGCTTTCAACAAGTCCAGATGAAAAATTTGCAGAACAGCGGTATGACCCAGTGTCACCAGGCAGCATGTGATTAAAATGCAGAATAAAAACTGAAATATTCTCATTTTCATTCCAGCTTGTGTATCCCTGAAGTTTATACCCAAGAGATAAACAGCTTTTTCCTTTGAGCTTGCACCAGATCACATTAGGTCTGTTAGTACAGTATTTCACAGGGCATTTCAGATCAAATGAATTCCCTGCTGAGACAGTGTATATGGAGTATCTCTTTACATACAGTTGTTCATTACATGATTTTTCCCCTGAAAGATGAAAACAAAATTAAAATCAAATATGCTCTAGAAAGACCAGATATTTGCCACTCAACAGATTCTGCCAAAGATTTCTCAAGTATGATTTTATAATTTTCCCAGATAACATTTTTTTTAAAAGATTTTATTTATTTATTTGACAGAGAGAGAGAGAGCTCACAAGCAGGGGGAGAGGCAGAGGGAGAAGCAGGCTCCCCACCAAGCAGGGAGCCCGACATGGGGTTCAATCTCAGGACCCTGGGGTTATGACCTGAGCTGAAGGCAGATACTTAACCGACTGAGCCACCCAGGTGCCCCCCCACCCAGATAACATTTTTCAGTATATTAACCCTTACTAGCAGAGTGTCTGGTACATAGTAGGCACACGATAAGTATTTGTTGAAAAAAATAATTTCCTCAATTGTTGAATAATTTCCTCAATTTCCAAAATATTACTGACATTTTTATTATTATAAAATGTTATTTTATTTTATTATTTTGTAGCTACTCCAATGGTAGCAAATAATAATAACAATTTTTGGTCAATAATTTATTATATTCCAGGGGCTGTTCAAAACACATTAAATAGAGATGCCTGGGTGGAGCTCAGTCAGTTAAGCGTCTGCCTTCAGCTTGGGTCGTGATCCTGGGGTCCTGGGATCAAGCCCCACATCAGGCTCCCTGCTCAGCAGGGAGTCTGCTTCTCCCTCCCCAGCCTGCCCGCCACTCATGCTTTCTCTCACCCCCTCTCTCTCTCAAATAAATAAAATCTTAAAAAAAACACTTTAAATATTTTAACCCATTTAATCTTCACAACAAAAAAATATATTATTATGACACCTATCTTACAGAGGTAGTAAAACATTTGCCTAGAGTTATATGCTAATAAATAGGGGAATCAAGACTCACACTCATACTAGAGTTCATTACTCTGTAAATCATTAACCATTACTCTGTTATTGTTTCTTGAGTAATAATCACATTTTCTATTACTAGCTCTGATATATTCCAATAAGTGGGAGAGAGGAACTTTTGTAGACAATTATTTCCCTATGATACTTGGCATTAGAAATATTCATTACTTGTTTCACAAAGGCTTTAGTGCTGCCTTGCAATTTTTTCCATGACTTTTTCTATGTAGGACACATGCAACTCAAGATAATTGTTGGAAGATAGGATGTTCTGACATAACATGAATGTTTTGTCTTCAAAGGGGGAGGAACAGCGATGCACCTCTTTTGGAAGTTCTGTCTTTTGGCCTAACATACAGGAAGTTGCCTCCTTTTGTTTTGGTGGGGAGAGCTTTTCCCTGGAAACAGATTTTCTGTTATCGTCTATGAACCTTCTGTTAGTAATTGTCAGTTGCATATAAAATCTGCAGCCAAGAAAAAAGAACTTTTAAAATGACCTATTACTATTGAGTAAGTTCTGTTACCCTTAACTTACCATGAAAGTATTTACTTGGAAACCTCAACATCTAGGATGTAACTGTGAACCAAGATACACGAAGAAGAATTATTCCCTAAACAAGCAAAATAGATATTGCAAGAACCCAAACTCATCTGACTTTATATATAATCTTTATAATTCCATTATCATTTCCTAATTAGCTTAGAGGGCATAATTGTGTTATATAATACAGAGTAATAACTATATTCATAATGAGAAGATTGAATCAACAAACAAAACCTTCAATAAGGCTTAATATATCTATTTTTTGAAACAAAGAAGAGCTCAATCCATTTTACAAAGAATTTCATCAGAAATGGTCATGTCAAAAAACATTTTGGCTCAAAAGGGGCAAACTTCAATTACTTAGAATGTATATTTATGTGGAAGTATTCATTCTTTGATATTTGTTGGATTATATTGTCCCTTTGGAGACTCATGCACATGAGCAAGAAAAATGGCACCAATTTATGACAACCCCTTAATTTTTTTGTATCAGTTACATCATGAGTGTACATAAATCATAGAATATTCTACTACTGAATTGACTGCCTGTGCTGGTAAAACAATAACTACAATCAGCCAGATTCCTTTTAGTTAAGAATGCTATAGTGGTTCATACCTTTTTGTTTTTCCATTAGAGCTAAGGTCTTGAGAGTGTTTTCTCTTTAAGTTCCTTTCCCTACATCCTTATGTTTGTTTGTTTGTTTTCTTGGCTGTCTTTCCCCCTTTTGAACTACCCTCTCAGCAATATATCCAATACATCCCCTTCATTAATTTCTTTCACTCATCTCCAAGCATTCTTCTGAACAGATGTATGTCTTACATCAGCATAACTGAGGTGATAGCCTAAACTAGCTTTTAAGGACAAAGCAGGCTAAGGGCAACTCGGATGTTGAGGTGAAAGACAGCTTTTGGCCCTGCCTTGCACACGCTGCTCTACTTAGCTGAATGTTCCACTTTATTTCTACACCCTTGCCAGCATAACCATTCTCATTTTAAGCTATTTCCTAACCTCCAAAAAACCTCTCAGTATAATTTCTGCTCACATCTCATCAACCTCTGTTCAGAAACCTGATTGAGTTTCCAGGAACCAGATTGAGAACTGTGGAGAACTTTCAGAAACTTGTGAATATTTTTATATTTATAAATGCATTGAAACCTCAAACAAGTTCACTTTAAGACTTACTAATTCAGTTGCTTCCAAAAATTCAAAATAAAAATGAAAGCAAACTAAAAGCCAATTTATAAGGATGAAGTTTTCAAAAACTTGAAGAGAAAGGGTAAGATAATTTACCAAAAGGAAGTGCCTAACAATATAACACCTGGATGTGGTTAGGCTTGCAACAAGAAAGCGAAGAGGCCAGAGGCTGAAAAGCCAAGTGAAACTCACATTTCCAGAACTCCATTCCTCCCCCTGAAGTTAATAAACTACCTCAGCCTCCTAACTTTGCTTTTCATATACCTGGATCTAGATAAGTCAGTCAGAGTTTATGGAGCCTAGAACTAACTCAGTGCCAACATTGTGGAAAACAACAAGATGGTTGTAGAAAAGGCCTTCCTGCCCTCAAGGAGCTTAGCATTTAATTGATGAGATGAGAGTCACTAACATAGCCACTGTCCCAGAATAAATTTACTATCTACCTTACCACTCTTTTTATCTTCAAATTCATCTGAGCTGAAAACAGGGCTCAGAGGGACCCTGGAAGTCCTTGTATGTTTGTTGTTGGGGGGGGTATAGAAATAAATAAGACAAGGTATCTTCCTTCAAGGGGCTTGCTTTCCAATGGGAAATAAAAATGCTTGACAGATGGGAGAATGAAATAACACTCTAAAGAGGTGCAGACTTTGTTTGGGTGTGCAGAGGATTAACCTCAGCTGGGACTATTGGGACAAGGCTTAATGGAAAAGTTATATTTGAGCTGAACAGTAGGGAACGAGTAACCCTTCGATAATCAGAGCAGTGAAAGGTACAGGGGAGGTATTTTAAGACTGAGCACATGGAAGGGCAAAGGCAGAGAAGGAGGAATCTCATGGCAGATTCAGGGAATTGATACACACTCGGATCATGGGTTTCTCACATAGTGACATGGAGACCACAGGTTGTTTCAGAATAAATGCAGTAAGCATTAAATGGGCCATGTTTAAACTCCACTTATTCACCATGAGAAAATACAGAGTCTGATTTTTCTGGGTTATTTATAAAAGTCATGTAAATACCTAAAAACTAGAATAACCGTTCAGACATGGTTGCTCAAATACTCTAAAATACTAACATATTGTGTGATGTTGAGAAAGCCACCCAGTCTCCCTGGACCTCAATCTCTGTAAAACAGGATGAAAACAGGAAAATCCTTACCCACCATCCTCCCCTACACAAACTCATCCACAACTTCACCTCCCTCAGTGTGTGACTGACACAATAAAACCAGCTCTAAGTCTATGTTGCCTTTCCATTTAGCCATCAGGCTGTCACCCAATGCTAGTAGCACAAGTGAACATCTCTTCTAGTCCCAGCCTATGTGGCTATGTGCATGGGGGGAGTGCACAGAGCAGGGGTAGGAGAGGAGGAGAGCCAGCTGATGGTCCTGACCACATCACTGACTCCCAGTGGCATTGTGGAAACATCACTGGGGTTCCTGCATATTCTTATCAGCAGGGTGAGGATCACTGGCTACCACATTGGCTGGACAGGGATTTTTCTTGAATGGGGGAATGAATAGATTAATGCAGTCTTGCCAACAGGCATTAAAAGTCATCAAGAGGACTCGCTCTTTGTTCAAAGAGCGTATTAACACTTCCCATCCCCTTGAGACTCAAACGGATGTTTGTAGCTCAGGAAAGCTACACAGAACTAAGTGGCACAATTTGAATTCTCTATCAGACATCCATGTTGACACTTCGCTCGTCCTGAATCACGCATGGCTGTTTCATGACATTCAGGAAATCAAAAGCTGGCCCCGGGGGGTTTGTCTTGTAAAAAAAGCATTTTCTAAACAGAGGTGAGGAACACAGTTGCTTTTGGATGGGATGTATCCGCCAACGTTAGTTGTTCCTGCTGTTATTCTCAAACATTCATAGCTAATGGTGGGGAATTTTCAATGTCAAAAATAATTCAAATAAACATATTCAGTAAAAGGATGAAACCTCTACCATCCTCTGGCTTTTGTATGATGAAGTATCTCTTTTTAAGTCACTAGAGGTTTCAGAAGACTTATAGTTTTTTTTTTTAAGATTGTATTTATTTATTCGAGAGGGAGAGAGAGATCTCCAGCGGGGTGAGGGGTGAAGGGAGAAGCAGACTCCCGCTGAGCAGGGAGCCCGATGCAGGGCTCAATCCCGGGACTCCAGGATCATAACCTGAGACGAAAGCAGACGCTTAACTGACTGAGCCACCCAGGTGCCCTGGAAGACTTACATTTTATAAATCTTTATGAAAGCCATGACTGTGTATTATAGCATGCATATTCCATGACTAGGGTATACCTAGCATATTTGATGCCCAGAGTGCACCATTTCTAGCAACCCCCCTCCTCTATCTGGAAAAATGTTTTCAGAGATCATGAGTTGAAACGAACAATAAAATGGCCAGAAAAGAAATAAAGACAGTGAATATTTCCTTTCATTGAACTTCATACATAAAACCATGGAAGATAAAAAATGTTTAAAATATTAAAATCAAAAAGGGAAAAATGCACCAAATTATTTAATAGTTTTGTAACTACTTAAACAGTATGAACTTTCATCCTTTAGTTACAGTCTGATACAGTAGTCCATATAAATAATTTTCCAGTAGCTAATAAATGAATTTTATTAAAACTGAAATTCTATAAAAGATACAATTTAGGCAATTACTAAATTGTACCACAAATGTGAAGTTTTATTTTGATTCATTCTTTAATTTTAAAACAACACTTTGAGGAGAACACATTTCAGTTGTATAGATATTATTCAGTAAAACATGAAGTTTTAAACTTCAAAACTACAGTTCATACCTGAAAACAAATTACACCACGCAGTTTGTCCTGTTTCACTCTTAGATTTTAAAGAAATAAATATTCAAAGTGGTTGCATAGAATGAAAGCAATGAAATGGCTCACATTCTGTTTCTTTGGCTCCATAGTCACTGTGGTGTTGTTATTTATTTAAAATCTACTGTTAAAATGAAGAAATATGTAGGGGCTCAGGGATCAGAGACACAACACCTGAGCAAGCTCAGGTGATTCTGGACATTATAAATTTACTCATGAAATGAACACACGAATCTGTATGTGTGTCCAGAGCCAACTCTGTAACTGGGAAATTCTCTGACTTAGCTTTCGTGTAGAATGCAATGTTTATCAAAGGGGAAGTACTAAAAATGTGCTAATTTGAAACTTACATACATATCATTGAAACCCAGGAATAACTATAGTAATTATTTAGAATTTAGACCAAAGATATTTTTGAGGGGAGGAGTATTTTATCGCTGATATTATTCAGAATTGCTGGTATGTGGTGATAATTAAAAGTAGCTCTATTTGTGACATGGCCAGAACCTGGGAGCCCTCTTGGTTTCTTTCCTCTTTCCTGTCCCATTCTAGCAGTCATCAAGTTAAATTGATTCAGCATCTAAAATGTCTTGCCAATTTGCTTCCATAAAACTGCCTTAATTTGGGTCTTATTTCCTTTCATGTGGATTATTGTCACAGCCCACCAACTAGTCTTCTACATTCCAACTTGGCCTTGTTCCCCTCCCCCCACCCCATTTATTCTCCACATCACTGTCACAGTTTTCATTCTCAAAATGAAAATCCAATAGAAGGATTTTGTGCCTTAAACCCTTCAGAGACTCTTCAATGCCTGCAGGAAATGTCCAGATTCCATCAAATAAAATTTAACCCCTACTTGCTTTTGCAAACTCACCCCACCCCCATCCTTCAGCAACCCAAGTCCACTGGACATCCCCCCACTCTGTGAGTGTCCCATGCTGTTCTATGTGACATGCAGCATTCCTTTATAATTAAATATGTGTTTATGCATCTGTCCTCCTATCAGGTCCATGACTTTCTTGATGAGATAGTACCTGTCTCTGCAGGACGAGGTGGGCTTAGTATGAAAGGAAGAAGGCCTGGGCGCCTGGGTGGCTCAGTTGGTTAAGCGACTGCCTTCGGCTCAGGTCATGATCCTGGAGTCCCAGGATCGAGTCCCGCATCGGGCTCCCTGCTCAGCAGGGAGTCTGCTTCTCCCTCTGACCCTCCCCCCTCTCGTGCTCTCTCCCCCATTCTCTCTCTCAAATGAATAAATAAAATCTTAAAAAAAAAAAAAAAAAAAAAAAAAAAAAGAAAGGAAGAAGGCCTGAAGTAGCCTGAGACTGAACAAAGAGAGCTCAGGAAGAGAAAAATTTTGTGTTCACAACTCTGACTAATGCTGTCTATGCACTAAGGAAGCAGAGCAGACACATCTGAGCTATTACAAAGGTGGCCTACAGGGCACTGAGGTGAAGAATGTATGCATCTCAACATACCCCATAGTGGTTAAGCTATAACCACTAAAGAAAAACTAGACCTTGCAAGTATACAGTGTGGGAAGGCCTGATTTATGTCCACTGAGGGGTGATATTCAAAATATTTAACAAGTGATACTCTGTGGTCATCCAGATACCTGGATCAGCCAATCAGAAAGATATGCCAGCCACAAATAACCCCACGGGCCAGTACCTTCCAGTTGAGCAAGTGTAGCTGCAGGTGTAAATACCATCAGGAGCCAGGGAGGGTAGGTAATTTGTGAAACCTATTAGCTCATAAAAAAAATAGCTTCATGATTATGAATCATATGTGAAGTACAATTATTTCTAATTTTTAAAGACCATGCACCTTGATTATAACTGTTACCACGAGGAAAACCCCAACTGAGATTCACTCTTGCTGCATTGAAAAATTCTTACACATGCATGGAAAGTTCAAAACGATTATATTTACTGAAAGAAATGAATGACTGTAATGAGTGCAGACTGCCTCGATTTGAGCTATGACAGAGTTAAACATAAAAGTGTCAATAGAAGATGTGGTCCATATATACAATGGAATATTACTCAGCCATCAGAAAGGATGAATACCGAACTTTTACATCAACATGGATGGGACTGGAGGAAATTATGCTAAGTGAAATAAGTCAAGCAGAGAAAGTCAATTATCATATGGTTTCACTTATTTGTGGAACATAAGGAATAGCATGGAGGACATTAGGAGAAGGAAGGGAAAAATGAAGGGGGGAAATCGGAGGGGGAGATGAACCATGAGAGACTATGGACTCTGAGAAACAAACTGAGGGTTCTAGAGGGGAGGGGGGTGGGAGGATGGGTGAGCCTGGTGATGGGTATTAAGGAGGGCACGTACTGCATGGAGCACTGGGTGTTATACGCAAACAATGAATCATGGATCACTACATCAAAAACTAATGATGTAATGTATGGTGAGTAACATAACATAATAAGATTAAATTAAATTAAAAAAGTGTCAATAAATAATTTTTGAAAACCCCAATGATCATGAAAGATGTAATACATCAATAATTTTCTGTGGTGTGAAGCAGGATTTCAGCTTCTGTCAGAAGATACCATGATGGACAAACACAGAAAAAGCTCCAAAATTTAGGTACATGGTGAGGAGGCTACAGAAGGAGGGAAGTCTTCAGACTTAGGAGGAAAACAAGTCTCCCGAGGAGGAAAACAGACTTTCCCGGTGGTACATTCTGCCTTACTTTCGAGGGCCAGAGTGGTGGACAGCTGGGGAGATCTGATGACCCCCAGGGAAGGGAAGCAAGTGCCTGTTCCCCTGCAAATTGGTATAGGTTCAGGGGTCCCCTGGGGCAGTAGGTTGAACAAAGTCAAGACCTACTCATGCACAGCAACGGCAGCCATGGAATCACACAGCAGAGGTTCTGGAAGGTTCCTGGACACCTTAAGGAATCACATGCACTGCATCAGAAAGCCCATGTGGCACACTCCTCACCATAAGCTAGCCGGCATAGACTCCGCAAATCATGAGGTGACATGAGATGAAGTGTTGACATGCAGACATCACTGATTTCATGTATTCTGCAGTGTGCATTAAGCTTACCACTTTAACTCTGGTAAACAAACCTCCTACATAAGTCAGATATCCCCAGAAGTGCTAGGAACACCTGGGAAACTTGATGTATGCATGCAAGGTTAAAACAGAGCTTCTATTGTAAAGAGTGACCATTGGTAATCTAAGCCAAACCCTGTGTCATGATCTCAGGGGTACAATGAAAACTGAGAGCCTCAGTCCCTACCATGGATGAGAGATATTCACATACATCTACCTGACAAACAACATGCCATGTAATATGGATCCAAGACATAGATATAGTATGAAATAATAGTTCAGGTTTTTCTTCTTCTCTGTGGATATTGTCTGATATTGGTCTTTATTTTTTTATTTTTTTACAGGAAGAGAAGCTTTGTTGAATAGTGGACCTCTTAATTGCTAGTAATCTCAGTGCTTACAATCTTACTCAAAAAACCAAAGAACTTTAAAAGGCCAAATTGAATACTTGACACACAGACACACAAACAAAAGTCAGTGGTTTCTTGGTGGTATTGGTCTTTAGAAGGGGATAGGCATCTCTTCCCTGTCTAAAAACACACATGCAAACATGCGCACATAGAGAGAAAGAGAGAGAGAGACTCACATTAACGTAAAGTTCCTTTAGTAAAATGGAACTGGAAAGAATTAAAGAATTAACTTCACAACAAGAATGCACATAGTATGAATCCAAATTCATTCCCATTGCTTAAAAAACAAAGGACAAGAAATGAGAAAATTGAGAGAATTTTCACAATCATCTCTATTACCATTTCCTCCTTAAAAGTCTCATTGTACTGGTATGTGAAAACTTTAAGTTTGCTTTCATGTGGTATTTATTTAGCACACTTTGAAGCAATTTCTTTTAGGGCTAGAATTTCTCATTCTGTGATATGACTATTTGGGGGAAAATTTGAAGACTATCTTTTCAATCTCCTTTTATTGAGCAGTATAAGACTTTAAGCCATTTCTTGGTTTTATCTAGTTTGGGATAAGTCTAAAATTGTTTTGTCTTGAAATAGTCATTTTAGTATTTGCCATAGCTTTGTCTAACAGTCAGCAAAGCTCACAAAGTACCTGTGTCATTTCCTCTCCTTGAGATATTAAAAGACAGGACCCACAGAGAGCATTAGCCGTCCTCAAGTCACACAGCACATGGATAGCGGCATAAGTCACATTTGGGGGATCACCTCCAGAATCACTGCTTCACATTCATTGTCACTTGCTCACAGGCACACAGCACCTCACGTTATCAAAGTGCTGCAGACCCACCCTAGAGCCTCCTGATGGGGGGGAAGATAAGGACGTAACTAATATTTTTGAGTTCTTATAATGTGATTTTCACTCTTAGGTACCATACATATATCGTTTCATTTGATCCTTAAAATCTTATCAGGCACTTAGAGTTGTTATCTTAATTTTTAAGCTGGAAAAACGAAGTATTAGAGAAGCAAAGCTGCTTGCTGAAGACAGCCAGCTGATGGGAGTCCGAGCCAAGAGCAGGACTTGAGCCCAGACCTGGCTAACTCCAAAGCAAAAGCTCTTATCTGCCGGTAGTTGTAGAAGTAAATGAGAACACATAGCAAGAGTTCTTAGCATTGTGCTTGGCTCGTAATAGACAACAAAAAAATACCGGGTATTATTATTCCTTAGGATGGATTTAGGGAAGTGACACAGTAGTTGAGCAAAGCCTGCAGGTGGCAGAGACAAGATGGAAACCAGAAGGTCTGCCCCAAGTACCTCTGCTCTGAGCAGCTGAGTCAAGGATCAGCAGTCATGCATAATGACTGGCATATGCATTGGGCAAACAAATATAATAGACATAGAAAAGGCAGTATATCCCAGAGAAAAATGTCCTTTTGTATGATAGATGAAATCCTACAAAATTATACTAACCAGGGGCGCCTGGGTAGCTCAGTCAGTTGTGTCTGACTCTTGACTTTGGCTCAGGTCATGATCTCAGGGTCATGAGATCGAGCCCCATGTCGGGGTTCACACTGGGCATGGAGCCTGCTTATGATTCTCTCTCTCTCTCTCTCTGTGCCCCTCCCCCCTCTAAAAAATAATAAAAATAAAAAATAAAAAAGAATTACTCTAACCAGCAAGGCTGGCCTTGGTCAAAAGTGGGAAGTAAAAATACCTTTGTCTTTATATACTTTTCCAAGCTTTCTTTCAGTAACTTTTCCATTACATCTCTACCAAATGACAAATGTCCCCCTGTGGTTCTACCCTACTGGTCACTGACCACAGCCAAAGGATTCACACGTGTTCCATTTCTGCAGAGTTCTGCCCACCCCATTTGACAAGAATGAGTATCTAGTAGAGTGTTGGTTGGCCAATTCTGCAATTCTCTCTGTGGAGTAGCAAACGTTTTTAGCCAGTTTAGTGAGCCCTAAAGAATAATGATTCATATTGACAATTTAGACAATAGTTCCAGAAGACTTTGACCGCCTGCTCCTGGGAGGCCCTGTCCTTCAGAAATGCTAGGCCCTCTACCTTGATCACAGTGCCTTCTGGAAGAAAAGCAGCACAGAAAAACTTACAGCATACCTTAGAAGCTGTGGCCAGTAGCATCAAAGAGAGACTTTGTCATTGCATCAGAAATCAACATAAGTATTTCTAAATATTGCCTTCAGTGATAATGTGGTTACTTGGGATGCTCAGGGTAAGCATGGGTTCTGTGTTGCTGTAAAGACACAGGGAACGTCTGCCTCTACTTCTCTCCCAGGTACTTCCTCCCCTTCCTAATGCACTCTACCACAGAGATCACACTGAGATTCACTGGCATTTTCAAAGCCCTAGAAGATAATTAACAATATCCATGTGAGCAGAAACTGCCAACTGTCCCCCAATATTAATTCTCCTCTTCTAAATTGTAGAAGAAAATTAAATAAGGCCACAACCTCCCAGCTAGAACCTAAGTGCCCCAGCCTGCCTTATAACCACTTCTGGACAATGAGCTGCTAATGACATTCGTGAGTTACAGGTTGTGTTCACAAGATAAATATGGCTAACAGGAAGGAGAAAAGGAGAAGTTAGCTCTACCAGCTAAACTTGGGGTTTCCCTATGACTGGCCCAGATGGCTGCTCCAACACTCTCCTGGACTCTGTTTAAAGTGAGCCTCAAATTAGACAAGTTTAGATTCTGAGCATTTGAGAATGATACCCCTGCACATGCGGGCACAAGCACACTGTAATTGCTTCCATAGAGACAAGCATGTAAATCAGAGGCCATGACCATGAAAGGATAGGTGGGTAAGACTGAGCCTATTTTGAGGTAAGGGAATGGAGACTATTAGAAAAGAGAAGCAAAGTGCATACGATAGAACAGCTCACAAAGGCAATGTCACTGGAGTCACATGACCACCAAAGCTTTGTTATTGCTTGGTAACTGTGGATGATTGTAGATAATGATATCAAGAGTTATTTATAGACAACTTTTCTCAACCCCAAACAAGAGATGGCCTCCTAAGCCTACTTGAAGGGAATTATCAAGCTAAATTTTGGACTAAAAGAACATTATTAGCTAAAGTGACATTATTAGCTAAAGTGGCACTTAATGATGCGTCAAGTAAATCATAGGAAATCCTCAAGATATAAAGGTTAAAATTAATGTGTTCTAAGTGTTGTATAGAATTAATTCACTTACTGCAGCAACCCTAGAAGATCAGTGTCAATATTGTCCCCGTTGCTGAGATGAGGAAACAGAACCAGAGAGGTTACAGTCACAGTAAATGGCAGAGAGGGGACAGTAATCCAGGCGGTCTGGCTCTAGTCCCTGATCCTAACTACTCTGCCACTGCCTTTCCAAGAAACACAGCAAAAGATTGATTTAATTTGGCGACCTGATTATGAACACCTTTGAACATTTTTCCTTCAACAATTTGGAACTCGTAAGTAAAGATGAAACTCACAAATAATGAAAATTAAGTAGGAAAGCCCCAGGAGAGCAAGATAAGCAGCATTTGACTTCAACACTACAACAGAGGAAATTTTGATAGTGGGACAGAGGAAGCAACAATTAATTAAAGAACTTCTCAGGGTTAGGAAAGTCTATTCAAGGCTCTTATCAGCACACGGGTTAATCTTTTCATGCCTTAATCCAGGAAGTCCTTTAGCTGCAGAATATTTTCCTAGACATTTACGTAAAAGGTAATCATATTTTGTGGCAGGCCTTTTGGTAATAACAATACACAAGCATTTGGCAGAAGAATGAGTTCTACCTCCAGCACACCAGGTACACATTTCAATAGGAACAAATAGCTAGAGCCATGGCAATAAGCCTGATAAAGACACTGTGTTATCAAAAAGGAACTTCAAAAAATGATAGGTGCGGAGCACTTTCTGCCCTGTTTTTGCTCTGACCCAAGGATATGGCCAGTTCCCAGTGAAGGGACAATCTGAGTGGAATGTGGGGTATGGATCCATGGACCATACTCAACTATCATAGTGAAGGAGAAAGAGGACATAGACAAGTGCCAAATGGAGACTCAGACCTAACTAATGTGTTCCTGATGGAGCCAAACCATAAGTGGCCACCGGTACTAGATCAGATTAGATTTATTTTTTTTTTTATCACAATAAGCAGCGGTCAGTCAAAGATTTCCTACTGTCTTCACTTCAGGCCATATATAGTGCCAAGTGGTACCCAGACATTAACTGCAGGACTCCGGCCTGCTTGAAGACGGAATCCTTGGTTGATCCTCAACTGAACAAGTGGTCCAAAGCCTTGCAGCTGCGAGCTGCTCCCTGGTGATGCATCTCCACTTGCAGCCTCGTTCTTCCCAGTATAATCTGCCCATCTGTGCATGAAAGGAAGGTGTGGACGCCTTTATTCCTTTCATCAAGACAGAGATCGAAATCATAGCCAGATACTAAGGGGCAGAGTTCCCTCTATTTTTTTTTTTTTTTTTTTTTTTGAGAAACACAAAAAGCAAGCAAGCGTAATTTTATTATAAAGAAGGACCTTAAACAAGAAGTTTATAGAGAATATAACATTTTTTTCCAACCTTATGGTAGATGCAGCCTCATTCCTGAGAAGAGGCACACAGATCTCATATTGCTTTTAAGTGGAGGGAAAGAAATCCATAAAAATTAAAGAAAAATTAAATTAAAAATTAAAAAAATATTTAGGCATTTTGAAACCATGCCAGTGTAAAGAACTCAGTAATTTAGTAAATCACAGAAAATTCCCAAGATAAATAGGTTAAAATTAATGTGGTTTTAAGGAATGGAGCCATCAGCTCTGTCTGGGAGAACAATTCTCACTAAACATTTATCTCAACCTATATCTTAAATTTAATGCAAGTAATGCTTCAATCTATCAACTGCTTTACAGTAAACCTGGTTGGCACTTTGAGGCTTTCCATTTCATTTTCCAAATAATTTGATTCTCTATAGTTGGGGTCAAATATATTGTGCAGTGTATTTTATTTATTCACTTTTTTTTTTAAAGCTTTAAAAGCTCAACTATTTAAAACGATAACATTAACACTTATTTCCCATTTAACTGAATTTTGTGGGGGGTGCTTGGTGAAAATAATATCAGCAAAACACCATTAACATTTACCAGCTTTTATTATGTGCACTTATTATACCAGGCACTTCTCCCATATTATTGCATTTATAGTCTTCACAATAGGCCCATATTTTAGGTATAATTATTATCTCTATCTTACAAATGAGGAGACTAAGGCTAAGAGAGGATAAGAAACTTCACCAAGGTCACACAGTAAGTGGCAGAACCAGTAAACAAACTCAGTCCTAACCTCCCTGGCCCCAGTCTAGCTTTGTAAACACATTGGGAGGGGAATAGAAATTGTACCCCACTCCCAGTGTGATACAGCACTGAACGTTCTTTTTTTAAAGATTTTATTTATTCATTTGACAGAGAGAGAACACAAGCAGAGGAAGGGGCAGAGGGACAGGGAGAAGCAGACTTCCTGCTGAGCAGGGAGCCCGATGCAGGACTCAATCCCAGGACCCTGGGATCATGACCTGAGCCGAAGGCAGACACTTAACTGACTGAGCCATCCAGGCGCCCCAGCACTGAACATTATTTTCCTCCATTTCACAGAGGATAGTTTATGTGCTCTTCAAATTGGTAAGAATTCTATTTAATATATGACTCCAGTTACAGCTGTGTGATTTTAGGCATCTGATGGAAAATTAAAAACCCAGCCAGCCATCTAAGAACCTCATTAATGTAAATTACTCACACACATAACAATGCTTAGGTGCCTGGGAATTTTTATTCTGCACCTGGTCGTGTGTCATCCTAACATCCACGGAGACAAATTCCAAACCAAGCAGTTCCAGAATTTAAGATGACATTCTAGAGGATTTCAGTCACCATATTTTCCAGCTTAAAACCACAGCACACAAACTGATAAGAGTATGTGTGTTTGTGGGAATAACCAGGCAGAAGATTTGAAATCAGACCTGAGAAAATCAGAAACTTCTGCTAGCTGTTAACAGTCTTTCAATATATGGGCCCCTGTGTCCATGTAAGGGAGAAAATGAACTCACTAGAAGGAAGAAATTGCTTTTTTGCCCTCATAAAATCTTTGCAGAGGTGGCCACACATCATCTATGCAGACCTCAAGCTGTTTTCTATGCCACATGACACCCTAGTAGGAACCATTCTCTTTGAGCCTAATAGAAACAATGACAGAATGCTCTGATCCTCGATTTCTGAGCATTTTCTCATTCGGTATTCTCCAGGCACACACCCCACTGAGGCAAATACGGCAACTCTATTTAGTGACATTACTCAAGGGTAACCACAGAGTCAGGTACAACCCCAGTTATCCAACACCCATCCAGCTGAACACTACAGCACTCTGTTTGCCTCCGTCTCGAAAAGACAAGCTATTCAATCATCAGGATGGCATCCAGAGCATTTTTGCTAGAAGTAGTGATAAATTTGTACCTTATTTATAACATCTGCCCAATTCTCTTTCCTTACCATCGGAACATGTTTTTTAAGAAAATCAGCCAAGCTATGACTTGAAAACCATGTTCTTGTTTGGTTGATATCCTAGAACGTGCTCAGTGAGCAAATCTCACTACATGTTTCATCCACCATTATCCACTTGACATCGCAAGCGAAACATTCCCTCCACCACCCCCTGGGAAAAAAAACAAGAGATTATCTACATAGGTGCCTTACCGTTGATACTCCAGATGCCCAGATGTGGGATTAGGAAGAACACCCAACACAATTTCCCAATTCCAAGCATGCCAGGCAATGTCTTCATTTCCTGTGCATATCAGGGACAGAAAAACTTCACAGGTAGACTTCTCTTCCTCCCTTGAATTCTTCAGGATTGGACCAGGTTACCTACCTCAGTGACATCAGTGAAATAAGTAGAGAAGAGCAAGGAGGTGGCAGAAGACAGTAGGAAGAGCCTGAATCGTTTGTGAAACGAAGTGAACAGAAAGACGATGTGGTACTATGTTCTGTGGTTTTTGCTGCTTGTCAAATCGGCTGTTCACTTTCAAACACTGATCTGCAAAGCGGCTCCGTCCTTAACTTCTCCTTCCGCTTTACCACCCTTTCTGCCCCACATTGAGGTTTTTCTCATTCAAAGTTGAGTGACATGAAAAATCAAACTCTAAAGAAATCTATATTGTTGCAATCTTTAGGTTGAGATTTTAATCAAATTAAGGTCAGGGAATTCATGGTAAAAAGTACCTATGGTAAGTATGCCTTTTCCCCCTTTTCATAGCTTGAGATTATGAAACTTCTTTTATGTAAAAGGTTTTAGATTTTTCTTCCTAAACATCATGTCATGGCAAGATTAGAATTCTTATTGTGATTATACCAGTGATTTATCTGAGGTTATGGAGAATATGAGTGACAGGAAGCACTTCCTCAACAGATGAGGGAAGGGCAGGTGTCTTTAATCTGTAGATAAATATCAATGGAACAAGATCATCGTTAATATTAGCTACATGTTCTCTCTCTAAATAATAAAGTTCCGAGCTAAATGACATCTTGAATATCGTTAAAGGAAACTTTCATTTTCAACATTTTTCATGTGGGTATTGTCTGGATGAAATAGAAGAGAAGCAATAAAAAGAAGAAATGGAAAAGTTCAAGATCAGATAGCTCAGGGTCAAGGTAGACTGTTTTCTCCAAGGCCACTTGTAATAATTAGCTGTGTTTCTAATTTTATATATTTATATATATATATATGTATATATATATATTTAAGATTTTATTTTTTTATTTGAGAGTGAGAGAGAGAGAGCATGAGTCGGTGAGGGGCAGAGGGAGAAGCAGACTCCTCACCAAGCAGGAAGCTGGACCTGGGGTTCAATTCCGGGACTCCAGGATCATGACCTGAGCCGAAGGCAGACGCTTAACCAACTGAGCCACCCAGGCACCCCTGTGCTTCTAATTATAGGAGCTAATTAAATTCACCCATTTGAGATTCCAAATGAGAAATCTAGATTTGTGATATCTGTGGTCATTGACAGAAGCTGATTTTGTAAGTCTTTCTCCTGGAGGCTGGTGATTTTCTTCCAAGGCCAAACTTCAATGGTTCTAAGTACATAAGTTTTAAAAAAAGTTATCATTGTATTTATTGATTCAAACAGACATTGTGTGATGGTTGGAGGCCCCAAGATGAATGATTTTAAAGAGCTCAGTGAACCAGTACTATAATCTCCTTGTATCTGTCTTTAGTGTTGGAACTGAAATATTCATGTATTTCAACCACCACAGTTTAACACAGAGCAACTGTACCTTAGGACATCCATTACTTACTGAGTAAACATCCTGTGAAATATTTACCCAGCATTTACACAACTTTCTTTCCCGTGCTCAAGGTGGAATGCAAACTTCCTGTGTCAGCTGAGGCAAGGCTCATTATCCATTTAAAATGGTCCCAGAAGTCAAAAGTCATATAGCCAAGGATCCCAAGATATTGTCCCAAACCAGAGACAAGTTATATATACTTTGTTTATCTCAGCATAAAACCTTTTTGATCTACTATTTTAAGGATTTTTTTCATATTGAAAAAGCCCATGCTAATGAGACAAAATTTGGAAAAAAAAAAAAACCTTATGTAACATCTAGTGTATTTTTAAAGATATCTATTTTGTTACTTTTATCACCATGACTGGCTCTTTATTCCTCCACAGCTGGAGTCCTGAGAGTCCCGCTGAAGACAGAACTCTCCCTCAGAATCTGACTCCTGTCTTCATTCTAATAATTAAAAAAAAAAAAAAAAAATGAAAGAATCCTGGCTCCAAAGTTTGTTAGCTCAGTTACAAGTCAATTTTGCTTTAAATTTCTACTTCATCTAGCAATTACATTTCTATTCTGACCCTTGTCCCATTATAATTAAGTACTGTTTGATTAAAAAATTGTACTTTTTATTTAAATGTGCAAATTTAAAGAATTTACTACATTTTTGAGGAATTTACTACATTTAAAAAAGTGATTGCATTGTGTTTTAGGATCAGTTTTAAAAGCATCAATCTATCTCCAATTTTATTGTGAAAGACAAAAAGCAAAGTAGAATTGGGCTTCTTAAAATTCATTTCCGAACATTTTAGGAGCTCCATACAGAGCAAATTCTTCAGTTCACTTACAGATTCAGTTGCTTTCATGAATCATGAAGTAGCTGTACTTTCTCCAATATTTTTATGTCAGGAGGGTCAGAGAAACAGCAAACACAAGACAGATGCAGGACCCTAGAGAGAGCTTTCCACTGACATTAGACAACATCAGCCTAGAGGGATGAATCTTGGTTTTAAAAATTTTAGCACCCCAAAAAACATTGCATAGCTTCTGCCACATATGTAGTCCAGCATTTAAAACTTTTTCCATTCTTCTGCTTGGTGTCGTCTCCTCATCAATATTCTTGATAGCAATGGTTTCCAAATATGCTTGTACTTTAGAATCAGTCTGGGCACTTTTTATACACTGGGTGGGATTCCCGGATCCCATCTATGTCCACTGAATGAGAATCTCACAGGATTGAGGCCACATATCCCTATTTTAAAGAAATCCCCCAAAGTGATTCTGATAGCTGATTTGAATGGATATTTGGAAACCAAGAATGAATTGGTGGGAGACACGGATTTTGAGTCACAAAAGACTTGGTACCAAATCTTTGCTACTTATTAGCTGTAGAACCTTTAATAAATTCCTGGATTCTTAGAGTTTATTCTAGACACAGAGATGTACAACTTGGGTGCCCCTTCAAGGACAGATTTGCTCTTGGCTGTGGGGAATGCGGTTGGCAGACAGCTTCCAGGTATAAACTTCGTTAGTGACTGCCAAGTTGAGACTCACCTTGTCCAAGGTCATGCTTTTCCACGACAGCCTGCATCCAGTGATGGAGAAAGGAAAATGTAAAAATGGCTGGCCATTTGGGGCTCCCATGGGATGCTGATGGGCAATACTTGACCCAGAGCTCCAGGTTGTCAGCCAAGGTTATGTCATGCCTATATCACAGTTTGACTTGTTCCTCTGCCCAGTCGTGCTTCTGCCCCCTTACTTTCAAAGGTCCTCATCACTAATCTATCTCAATGTCTGCTTCCAGAGAACTAAATCTATTCCACATCTCAATTTCCTGTTCTCTAGAACACATATGGTAATAACATCGATCTGTTATGTTGGTGAACTGAGATAATGTATGCAAAGTGATCAGCAAATTACATCTATAATTATTCCTAAACCAAAGATGGGCTTTAATTTGGACAAGATGGATACCAGGAAGCCCTATGTTCATAAGCCAAGAAATAATGATGGTGGAACAATTTGAATATGTTTATTTGCTAATGGGAGTCATTGTTTCATGGAGATTGAGACTCTGAATAAGTGTGGTAACAAAGCTTTGATTAGCGAAGAAATGTAGCAGATTAAAGATGGTCTTAATTCCCCCTAAATTCACAAGGATGGATCAGCCATGCAGGGAGGCCTCTGAAGTAAAGGGCAGAAAGATTTAGAAGTTTTAGAAGGGCAGAAGATGTAAAGAAGAGCAGGAGATATAAAGAAGGGCCCACATTGGGAAAGCGCTCTAAACATCCAAAAGACTGGAAGCGGTCAAAACAGTGGTGCTGTCACAGCAGGACTAGAGGGCTGGACAGGTAACCAAGGCAGGGCCCATTCCCTGAAACTGGAATACAGAAAAGGATCAGTCATTGGCCCCACACCCCGAGACAGGCAAAGAGACCAACTTGGTATTGAACCTTTCCCCTTTACTCCTTAAAGTGTCCCTTTGGTGAGAGGATTGTCCTGCACTGTGAGGTGGATAAGGTTCACCCAAAACACAATATAAAATACCCTCAGCTGCAAAACTTAGAAGACTGAAGATGATTTGGGGGAAAATAAATAAAAATGTATGTACAGAGAATGCCCAAGAATGACCTTCTCCCCTTGACTTTCCTATTGACAGACTTGGAATGTATTCTGGATCTCTCATTTACTAGATGCGTGATCTTAGACAAGTTATTCAACTTTGAATCTAATATTTCCTTGAATCCTGTTAGTCTGTAAAGCAGGAATAATAACAGCTATGTGAAAGGTTGTTATGAGTATTCAATAAGGGACTTAAATAGTACTATATATTTGAAGTTAGCATACATGAAACCACATACCACAGTGCCTGGCACAAAACTAAGATCCTGACAAATGCATTTTCCTTTCTTTCCTCCCACTCAGACAGAAAACTATATTGTTCCTATGTCTGGTTTATTGGTATCTTTGCAGCCTGGACAGAGAGAGAAAGTTGACTTCCTTTATATCCTATGCACCTGTGTGTACTATATTTGTATGTGCTTGTAGTACTTACTTGTACAATATTTTTTTGCTATTGTGTATGTTTATCTCATTGCTTCCTCATGAAACCAACTTGGGGATGCATCATAGCTTTGCAAATTGTTTTATCTTTTATTTTTGTGGATGTGTGTATGCTTTGATGTGCCTGCAGCTTCAGATCTCAGCCAAATATTAGAGTCTGAAGCCATTAACTTGTTCTTCCAGGAGGAATTGGGGGGGCTACCTGGAAAAGAAGGGTGGCATACCTTGTAGATTTCCAACTACAAGGAGCGTAATAGAACAGGAGCCCCAGGGTCTGCATGCCAAAATCCATCACCCCATTTGTGCCATGAGGCCAAGACTTTCAGCCAGTGATCGAAGACAATGGAAATACCAAGGCAGGTTCATTTCTGAGAAACAAGACTCCTCTAATGACAAACTATGGCTTAAGGACTCCCGTATAGCCTTGCCAAACCTTCCTTAGAGTACACAGTAGTCTAGGATGCTTCCACCCAAACTACTTCCCTCTCCCCATCACTAGGGATCAAGCTTACTTTGTGGTCTTTTTTCCATCCCCTCCATTTTTCTCTCATACCTCCCCATTTTTTCTCACAGGCATCTCTCTTAATCTAATCCTTACAATTTCCATCCTATTTTGGAGCCTGCATTTGGAGAACCCAGTCTAACACATTAATTTTGCATAGTTATGATAATATGGAATATGTTTCTTATTTTGCTTCCCTTTACCCCTTGTTCAGGGGGTAGTATTCTTCATAGGGGGGATCTATTCTGTAGAAGGTAGGAAGGCATGAAAGCTAGTTAGTAAAAATAGCAGGATTAAGTTAGTCAATTTGGGAGAAACTGTAAAGATCAGCCAATCAATGGAGAAAATATTGAAAACACAGGCAAAAGAGGCAGAAATGTGGAAAATTCACATTCTTTTAACTATAACAGTGAAAGTAGCTAAGAGCATTGTGGAAATCGGAACCAAAAAAAGTAAAAAGCTTTTTCAGCACTGCACTGCATATACTCATTCACGTTTATCTTAGCGGCAGAGTCCTCTCCTTATTTATGTGGCTTTTTGAGGGGAAAAAAAAAAAAAACCATGCAGATGAAGTAAGCAGTAATTTAAAGCAAAACACAATGGAGTTAGCTTTATTTTGGAGTAAGTTCGAAGAAATAAATTTGGGAGAAGTTTGTCCTGAAATGAAATATATATATGTGTGTATATATATATATATATATATATATATATATATATACACACACTTCATAACCAGTATGGTACCAGTTAGATCAAATGCTGGCTACAGAGCTGGAACAGCTTTCTGGAGGCCCCAGCTGGGGCAGTCATTTTAGTTGTTCAATAATTAGGAGATCCAAAATGAGAGGTCCCAAGGAGGGGTTGCAGGAAGTCAGGGAAGAAGCAGGGAGTACTTGAGGACTCAGGGCAGCAAACTAGGTGCCATTCACCAACTGGTCCAAAAGTGCAGTATTCATATTTTAACCTCTGATAGAGCTGTGCCAATGGTAACTGACTACCTTTTGGTCATTTATCCCTTTAGTATTGATTAGAGTTGGTGTTAATAAACCCAAATAACTATATAGTTGATCCTTGAATAACATAGGGGTTAGGGGTTTCAGCCTCCCACACAGTCGAAAATCTGAATATAACTTTTGACACTCCCAAAACTTAAATATTAATAGTGAGAGCCAGGAGACACCACTCTTTACTGCAATGTACAATTTGCTGGAGAGAGGAACTGTTCACACAGAGATGACTAGCCTCACAGGGCATTTTAAGTGGCTACTCTCAACACTCAGGCTCATTGCAATAGCAACAGAAGGTCGTTAGGAAATTATTACAGCACTGCAGAATGTACTACAGTATATTTTATTCAGTTACAATTTAATACTATGTCTTTATGTTTGTTTACATTTCTCTCAATTGTGCATGGTGCTATGTCCAGCCTGTTAAATGTTTGTGAGTTTTGATAAATTTTAACTTTATATAATAGATTTGTGTATATCTTATAGTAGTAAATAATAAACTAGACTAGCACCTCTGCATTCATGACATACCATTTTCTTAATTTTTTTGATAGTTCTAGGGTATGGGGTTCATCTGCGAGTTTTTTCAAATTGTCCCAAATCTCCCAAAACATTTTCCAATATATTTATTGAAAAAAAACCCACATGTAAGTGGGGAAATACAAATCAAAACCACAATGAGATACCACTCACAACAGTCAGGATGGCTAAAATTAACAAGTCAAGAAATGACAGATGTTGGTGAGGATGCAGAGAAAAGGGGAACCCTCTTACACTGTTGGTGGGAATGCAAGCTAGTGCAGCCATTCTGGAAAAACAGTATGAAGTTTCCTCAAAAAGTTGAAAATAGACCTAGCAATTGCACTACTGGGTATTTACCCCAAAGATACAAATGCAGTGATCTGAAGGAGCATCTGCACCCCAATGTTTATAGCAGCAATGTCCACAATAGCCAAACTATGGAATGAGCCCAGATGTCCATCGACAGATGAATGGATAAAGAAGTGGTATATATATACAATGGAATATTATGCAGCCATCAAAAAATGAAATCTTGCCATTTGCAATGACGTAGATGGAACTAGACGGTATTATGCTAAGTGAAATAAGTCAATCAGAGAAAGACAAGTATCATATTATCTCACTGATATAAGGAATTCTTAATCTCAGGAAACATACTGAGGGTTGCTGGAGTGGTGGGGGGTGGGAGGGATGGGATGGCTGGGTGATAGACATTGGGGAGGGTATGTGCTATGGTGAGCGCTAATGAAGGGGGGAGAAATCAGAGGCGGAGACGAACCATGAGAGACTATGGACTCTGAAAAACAAACTGAGGGTTTTAGAGCAGAGGGGGTTGGGGGGATGGGTTAGCCCGGTGATGGGTATTAAGGAGGGCACATATTGCATGGAGCACTGGGTGTTACATGCAAAGAATGAATCATGGAACACTACATACACACATACATACATACATAAATAAATAAAATAATGCATATATTGACTATATTAAACTCTTGTCACCTTGCCTGTTATATTTTAGGCAAATAGTCTGTTTTTTTCCTTTTAACATTTTAATAATAGCTTTTGATTTATAGAAGTTACCTTTTTAAAAGTAAACATATCTAATAATTTCTGTTGCCTTTAAATTAGAAAAAACCTTTCCTGGATGATTTCTAAATCAAGATGTCTAAGTGAGTGTGGTAGGCTGAAAAACAACCTCCCAAATGTGTCCACATCCTAAAACCTGGAACCCGGGACCCTCTGCTATCTTATATGGCTAAAGTAACTTTGCAGATTTGATTAAGGACCTCGAGATGGAGAGATTATCCTGGGTTATCCCCATGAGCCCGATGTAATCCTTAGAGGGATATGGGAGTCAGAGATGGAGGAGAAGGCAATGTGACAACAGAAGCAGAGATTGAGATGTGGCCACAAACCAAGAAACGTCAGCAGTCTCTAGAAGCTGCAAGAGACAAGGAAGGGATTCTCCCCCCGAGCCATCAGAAAGAATCAGCTTTGCTGATATCTTGACTTTAACCTTGTAAGACTCATTTTGGACTTCTGACCTCTGGAACTGTAAGAGAATAAATCTGTGTTGTTTTAAGCCACTGAATCTGTGGTTATTACAATGGTAATAGAAAAGTAATGAGCGACATTATTTTGCTCTCCATCACACAAATTCCCAGTAAATATAAAAATGTTTAATGTCTAGCAAATATTCTACACTAATACAAGAGAAAACTTGAATCACTATAGAACCTTCATGGAATTTCTTTTAGAAACAGTATGATGTGGCTGAACTATAAGAAGCTATGATGTTTTAGGGCCTAATTATCTCCTATGAATCTCAGTGTACCCAATAACTATTGAGGACACCAGGCAGCCCATCCCTCAACTTCCCTTGGAAGAGTGATGACAGTTCAAGAGGCTGTTTTAGGATCACCTCACTTGAATTCTGTATCAGTTTGAATTAAGTTCAGCGTATATAGTAGGAAAATCCAAAATTGTGATAGCTTAAATAAAATACAAGATTGTTGTTCACAAGCAAAAGAGGTTTAGAGGTAAGCAGGATGGGGCTAACATCTTGGTTTCTCCTTCAGTGACCGTGTCTCCTGTCTTTTTCTTCACTTCTTAACTTTGACATCTGTCTTCTGGGTCCATGGTCCAAGTTGGATGGTCTCAGCTCCAGTCATCATATCTGACTTGCGGGCTCCAAGAGGGAGGCAGAAGGTCAAGTCCATGGTCCAAGTTGGATGGTCTCAGCTCCAGTCATCATTTCTGACTTGCGGGCTCAAAGAGGGAGGCAGAAGGTCAAAAGAAGCAGCCCATGGGGATGAGTGAGACCTTTTCTGGAAATCCAATACCAACCTTTCACCTACAACACACTAACCCTGACTTAATCATATGATCCCATCTTCCTGCAAGGAAGACTTGTAAATAGAATCTATCCAGGCAGGAAAAATGCCCAACTAAATTTCTAGGTTCCATTACTGAGAAAGATGGGCTGAAGCTGTTGCTACCATATCCACCACTTTGGCCACCTAAATATCTATGAAGAACACATTTTCTTCTCCAAAAGGGACAATACCAATATCTCACCTTGCTACCTTGTTCAAGTCAAGATATTTGGAAGACACATATTCTCCCCATCAGATTTGTATGTAGCTTCTCATGGTTCCATGATCTATGACCCGAAAGGCAAGTTATATGTTCCCAACATTCCCATGATGGTGTTTTTAAAATTTTTCATATGCAATTTTTTGATTGTTGAGTGAAGTGTTACTTGTAATAATAAGACATAAGGGAGTCCCACTTTAAAACTACTCTGCCAAAATGAGGAAAGAATATAGTATTCAAAGCTTAAATTACTCTATGGTAGTCATCAATTCTAATTGAATAATATTTGGTCCAGTTTGATAAAAATAACATGTTTCTGCATCTTTTTTCTAGGCCATGGTGCATCAGTGCTCCATATTATGTAGAGGCTACTTGAAGCCAAGGGCAAAAGCATCAGTATGATTTCTTTTCAGTTTTTAGGAAAAAGACACACACAGACACACACACAGAAAAATTTATAAAGAAAAGGAAGGTCAAGAGTGAGTGTCCCCTGCTACAACAGTGGACAAATTCCTTGTTTAGTGCATCTGGTGCCCCAGCCTCTGTCCTCTGCAGTTTCTTCCTAGTCCCTGAAGATTAAGTTCCCTGGGAAGCAGACTCTGAGGCAGAGTTTAGGGTACAGGAAATTTATTGGAGAGTGCTCCAGGGATCAGTGAGTGCAGGGCCTGAGAAGAGAGTAGGACTAAGAAGAGGGAGCCCCCAGACTGTGATGCAGTCTCAGCAAAGTCCTCAGCCACCCAAGGGAGGTCTGACACTGGTTCAGCCCCTTAAGAGTAGTTTGGTTAAGAAGACACGGACTTTATGTACCTGCATTGACCAATCATTGGATATAAGCTGTCTCTAGGAAAGGTCCTTTGGTGAAGTACTTCTCTTTAGCAAATTCCAAGACAAGACTGACAGCTGAGGACTCTCAGCTAGGAACACTCTCAGCAGCTGGAGAAATTAGTGCTTCGGTTCTGAAGGGAATCTGGAAGTGCATCATAGCCTCCACCAATTGGTCCTTTTTCCATTTGAGTAGAAAGTACAGAGAGTTCCCATATACTCCCTTCCCCCACACAAGTACGGCCTCCCCTACCATCAACATCCTGTACCAGAGCAGCACTTTTGTTACAATACACATCATTATCACCAAAGCCCATAGTTAACTTTAGGATTCACTCAGTGTTGTACTTTCTATGGGTTTTGACACATGTATAATGACATCATAGTATCATGGAGACTAATTTCATTGCCTTAAAAAATCACTGTGCTCTGCCTACTCATCCCGGCCTCTCTCCTCTCTACCCCCTTGTAACTACCATGGCCATAGCTTTGCTTTTTCCATAATGTCATGTAGTTGGAATCATACAGTGTGTAGCCTTTTCAGATTGGCTTCTTTCACTTAATATGCATTTAAGATTCCTCTATGTTTTTCCATGAAAATGGAAATGATAGCTCATTTCTTTTTTACTGCCAAATAATATTTCATTATCTGGATGTACCTATTTGTTTATCCAAGCACCTACTGAGGGGCATCTTGGCTACTTCCAAATTTTCACAATTATGAATTAAGCTGCTATAAATATCTTTGTGCAGATTTTTGTGTGAACATAAGTTTTTAACTCCTTTGGGTAAATGCCACAGGTGGATTTTTTTTTAACTCTGCAAGATTCCAAATTACTGAAGGTTTAGTCTACTTAGATTGCAGGCCACAAGCCCATGGCCTCTCTTAGCCAAATGCTATTTCCTTCCATCGCCACCTTGAGTTGATCTGTATCTTGCAGAATTTTGCTAAAAGCGGCAGGAATCAGCACACTTACACTAATATTTTGAATTTTTCCTAACATTTTGGTTAATGTTACAGGCATAGCTAGCATGGGTTCTGCCATTCAAGGATTGTTTGACATATAACTTGGTTCACAAGTTTTCCAGTCTATAAAATCTAAATCCTTAGAATCCTTCTCCCTACTTCCTTTTTATAGCCAAAGCTACAGTTTAGGGTTGTGATACTTTCTGTGCACTGTCCTGAGAGGAATGACTGTATTTTAGATAACAGAATTGTTTATAGCTAGTTTAATCAAAAAAGGACTCATTTCAAATTTCTTGAAGCACCAGAAAACCAACTTAGGGGCTACAGAGTGAGAAGAAATACCAAAAACCATATGTAGTTATCCAATAGGGTTGTTATGACAGAATCACATTGCTGCCACTACTCAGTATCTGTGAAGCCAGAGACTAGACCTTCCCCACTGCTGTTCTAGAAACAAAACAAAACAAATACCTCCATGATGGTGTTTGTCAGAAAAGTCACATGGCTGCTGCCTCATGATGTTCACTTCCACGTGCCAAGTGTGACCCACAGAATCCTAACTACAAGAGGGTCTGGGGAATGTGGTCCTCAGCTTGCTTGTCTCCAGAGTACTGGAAGGCAGGATACAAAGCAGTTGCATTTGTATAGAGGAATGGTTCTCACCAAGGAGTAATTTTTTCTCTTAGGGATATTTGACAATGTCTGGATACATTTTTGGTTGTCACAACTGGGGTAGGCATAATAGTAGCATCTAGTAGATAGAGGCCAGAGATGCTGCTCAACATCCTACAATGCACAGGACAGAACTCACAACAAAGGATTATCCAGCCCAAAATGTCATTACTGCCAAGGTTGAGAAACTCTGGTGCAAAAGGAACCAATCTGCAGTATCTGCCTCAAACTTCCTCCTTAGATTCATATTCCCTGGGGACAGTGGAGGACCTAGAAATCCTTTCTGGAGACTCAGAATGCAGGGTCTTACACTAAGTACTGAAGAACCACACAATGATCATGTCTTAAAAAAAGGGGGGGGGGGCTCTGTAACAAAGATAGGGACTATGCTTTGTGACCACCTGAGTTTCAGGCTTCCACCCCACTTCCCAAGGAACCTGCATTACTGCATCTTAGAAATGATGAAAATTTATGATAAGTATAAAACTCTCTTCTTTGATTCAAACTTGAAGAATTTGAACAAGTACCTATACCAGTCTCTCACCAAAGCCATCTCAAGTTCCATTTTAGATTGGGTTCCCCCTGAAGCAAAACCCAATTTGAGGACTCAAGCACAGTTTATTTGGATTTGTTCCCAACATAGTAGGGGAGTAAAGAAGACAGGAAAGAGAAGGAAACTAATCAGTGGTTTGTTTTCTAGCAAGTTATTGCTGTGAATAAGGCCCTTAATCCTCTCCTCTGGGAACACCTGAGAGCCAAAATTGAAAAATGCCTCAGAGTCATCCCACTCAAGGACTGAAGAAGCTGGGGCATTTAACCATTTTATTAGTTTTCTATTGCTCCTATAATAAACCTGGTGACTTAAAATAACACAAATTTATTATTTTACAGTTCTGAAAGTCAGAAGTCCAAAATGGGTCATACTAGGCCAAAATCAGGGTGACAGCAGGGCTGGATCTGGAGGGTCTAAAGGAGAACCACTTCAGCTTGTAGATACCACCTGCATCCCTTGGCTGGTGTCCCCTTCCTCCATCGTTAAACTCGGCAGCATAGCATTTTCAAATTGCTCTCTGACTGTAACTTCCTTCTTTCAGTTTTAAGGACTCATGTCATAAGACTGGGCCTGCATGGATAATCCAAGATAGTCTTCCTTCTAAAGATCATGAACTTAGTCACACCTACAGAATAACTTTTGCCAGGTAAGGTAACATATTTGTAGATTTAGGGGATTAGGATATGGACATCTTTGAGTGGGCCATTTTTCTATTATATCCATGTGCTCTCATAAGTCATTAGTTGAAGACTGCTCCCAAGAGGGGCATTGGCATTTCTAGCCTGCTGCTCAGGTAAACCAAGCAGATTCTGATGGCCAGGGAAAGCCTGTAAGCAAAGAAATATAGGTGCCAGCAATTGGAAGTTGGGCAGTATTCACCAAAGCAGTGAGGGTGAGGGATATAGGTAGGGCTCAGACACCATCTGCTGCAATTCTTCTTGGATATGTCAATAATTAGAAAGCACAATCCTTTTATTAGTTTTTGTTTTAAGAGGGAAAGAAAAGAATGCAGAAATGGAGGAAGAGAGGATAAAAACCATAGGATATCTATGTAAAGATAATGTTTACACACAAGAAAATATTCACATAAAGGTGGAAGAAAGACACAGAATTCAAAAAGCAAGCCACCATTTTTTTAACATCATTTTAAAAAAGGAGATAATTCTGAAAAATCAAAGGAGCCTCCTCCTTTTGAATGAGATTTATTAAGAGAAACAGAATAAATTTTGGAAAATGTTATGTTCTTAACATGATTCAGGAGTTCATAGTTCATTTTGGGAAGTTGAGGGTGGCAGCAGTGCGTTTTTGAATCCTTCCAAATCCCCACACCAAAACAAATAGAGCAATTAGGGACACCTGGGTGGCTCAGTCGGTTAAGCGGCTGCCTTCGGCCCGGGTCATGATCCCAGGGTCCTGGGATCGAGTCCCACATCGGGCTCCTTTCTCAGCGGGGAGCCTGCTTCTCTCTCTCTCTCCCTCTGCTTGTGCTCTCTCTGTCAAATAAATAAAATCTTTAAAAAAAAAAAACAAACAAATAGAGCAATTATACAGCAAAACCAAAACTCATAAATAATAGTTACCAAAACACATGCACACATGCACACGCATACACAAACACACACACACACACACCCCAAATAAACAAAAATCTTAGATAACAAACTGATCCACAGGCCACTGAGGAAGACAAACTACCAACAGGCATAAATCTACATGGTATCAACTCTGTACTGGAAGAATAAGAGGGATGCAATAGGCATCTCTCAGATATGAGAATAAGAGAATCCCCACATAGCTAACAGAACTAAATCATTGGAGCATGCAGCAGGCCAAATAGAAAACAGCAGCTGAAACTGGGATGGCTGTGTCCACTCCATCAGCAGGTAACCACAGGAGCCCAGTTGTTAGAGGGCTAGAGAAGTCAAGTCCCCATGAACTTTCAAAACAGGGCCCATGCTCCTTCCCACAACAGGGCCCTCTGCTGAGTAGTAGCTATTAGGAGTGACATCAGAGCAGAAGAGGACAGAGATGATGAGGATGAAGAGAAAAAAGTTCATGTAAAGGTGGGGAAGGGAAATAGAGTTCAAAAAACAAGCCACAATATTTTTGACTTTTATAAAAAAGAGAAAGAAAATAGAGCATTCTGAAGTTAGAAAAGCTATACTGAATCATTCTTCCTTTTAAAAATTTGGAAAAACTAATTAAAAACAAGAAAAAAGTATTGAGGTCAAATCCCATACAAAATTATAAGAGAATAAAAAACAGAATAACTTCACCACAAACAATGAAAGCATTGCATAACCGAAAGATATGTTTGCAGAAGAGATTCAAAAAGAGCTAAAAGAAATTATATAACATAAGACATGAAAGAACAACATAATTTAGATCAGAAAAACTCAAATGAAGTGACAATTCAAAAAATAATTAGAAATAAAATAACAAAATGTATTTCAAAAACAAAGACCTAACAAGAAAGAACACAAGAGGGAATTAGCACAACAGAATGCCTTAATGAAATAGAAGGTGAATCTGAGACAAGTTTTTAAATTCAAAAGAAATTAATAGGTAAAAAGGATTTGTGAGAAAGTAACACAATTGAAAGTAGGCAAAGAAGATCCAATATGTAACAGGGAAGAACTACAAATACAACCATAAAACAAGTAACAAAATGGCAACAAATACACATCTATCAATAATTACTTTCAATGTAAATGGACTAAATGCTCCAATCAAAAGACATAAGGTGACAGAATATATAAAAAAACAAGGCCCATCCATATGCTACCTACAAGAGACTCATTTCAGATCTAAAGACCTGCAGATTGAAAGTGAAGGGATAAAGAAACATTTCTCATGCAAATGAGTGTGAAAAGAAAGCCAGAGGTAACAATACTTATATCAGACAAAATAGACTTTATTCATTCATTCATTCCCTTATTTATTTTAAGTTGGGCTCCAATGCAGGGCTTGAACTCACAACCCTGAGATCAAGACCTGAGCTGAGACCAAGAGGTGGATGCTTAACCACCTGAGCCACACAGGCACCCCCAAAATAGACTCTAAGACAAAGATTACAGCAAGAGACAAAGGACAGTATATAATCATAAAGGGGACAATCTAACAAGAAGATATAATAATCATAAATATTTATGCACCCAAATGGGAGCACCCAAATACATAAAACAGTTAATAACAAACATAAAAGAAGTAATTGATAGTAATACAGTAATAGTAGGGGACAAGACGGACAGATGATCCAAGCAGAAAATCAACAAGGAAACAGTGGCTTTGAATGACACATTGGACCAGGTGGATTTAACACATATATTCAGAACATTCCATCCTGAAACAGCAGAATGCACATTCTTTTCAAGTACACATGGAACATTCTCCAGAATAGACCACATATTAGGCCATAAAACAAGTCTCAACAAATTCAATAAATTGAAGTCATACCACACATCTTTTCTGACCACACACTATGAAACTAGAAATCAACCATAAGAAAAAAATCTAGAAAGAACACAAATACATGGAGGTTAAATAACATGCTACCAAACAATGAATGGATCAACCAAGAAATCAAAAAGGAAATAAAAAAAAACATGGAGACAAATGAAAATGAAAATGAAAACACATTGGTCCAAAATCTTTGGGATGCAGCCAAAGTGGTTCTAAGAGGGAAGCTTATAGCAGTATGGCCTACCTCAAGAAGCAAGAAAAATCTCAAACAACCTAATCTTACACCTAAAGGAGCTAGAAAAAGAATAAACAAAAGTCCAAACCAGTAGAAGGAAGAAAATAATAAAGATTAGAGCAGAAATAAACAAAAGAGAAACTAAATGAACAATAGAACAGGTCAAAGAAACTAGGAACTGGTTCTCCGAAAAGATCCACAGAATTGATAAAACTTTAGCTAGACCCATAAAGAGAGAGAAAGAGAAAGAGAGAGAAGAAAGCATTCAAATAAACAAAATCAGAAATGAAAAGAGGAGAAATAACTGACACTACAGAAATACAAACGATTGTAAGAGAATATTATAAAAAATTATATGCCAACAAAGTGGACAACCTAGAAGAAATGGATAAATTCTTAGAAACAGATAACTTCTAAAACTCAACCAGGAAGAAATAGAAAATTTGCACAGACTGGGGCACCTGGGTGGCACAGCTGGTTAAGCGTCTGACTTGGTCTCAGTTCAGGTCATGATCTCAGGGTCCCGAGATCAAGTCCTGAGTCAGGCTCTGTGCTCGTTGCAGAGTGTGCTTGAGATTCTTTCTCCCTCTTCCCCTCCCGCTCATGCCCCCCCACCACAATATATCATCTTTAAAAAAAAGAAAGAAAATTGAACACCAGCAATGAAATCAAAAAACTCCCAACAATCAAACTCCAGGACCAGACAGCTCCACAGGTGAATTCAACCAAACATTTAAACCAGCAATCAAAAAACTCCCAACAAACAAAACTCCAGGACCAGACAGCTCCACAGGTGAATTCAACCAAACATTTAAAGAAGAGTTAATACCTATTCTTCTTAAAATATTTCAAAAAGTAGAAGAGGAAGGAAAGCTTCCAAATTCATTCTATGAGGCCAGCATTACTCTGATACCAAAACCAGATAAAGACACTACAAAAAAAGAGGACTACCGGCCAATATCTCTGCTGAACAAACATGCAAAAATCCTTGACAAAATATTAGCAAACGGAATCCAACAATACATTTAAAAAAATCATTCACCATGATCAATTGGGATTTATTCCTGGGATGCAAGGGTGGTTCAATATTTGCAAATCAATGTGACACATCACATCAATAAGAGAAAGGATGAGCACTATATGATCATTCCAATAGATGCAGGAAAAGCATTTGACAAAGTACAACATCCATTCATGATAAAAACCCTCAACAAAGTAGGTTTAGAGGGAACATACCTCAACATAATAAAGGCCATCTGTGAAAAACCCAGAGCTACCATCATACTCAATGGTGAAAAACTGAGAGCTGTTCCCCTAAAGTCAGGAACAAGACAAGGATGTCCACTCTCACCACTTTTATTCAATATAGTACTGCAAGCCCTACCCACAGCAATCAGACAAGAAAAAGAAATAAAACTCATCCAAATTGGATGAGGAAGAAGTAAAACTTTCACTCTTTGACATGATACTATACTTAGGAAACCCTAAAGACTCCACCAAAAAACTACTAGAACTGATAAATGAATTCAGTAAGGTCTCAGGATACAAAATCGATGTACAGAAATCCATTGCATTTTATATACTAATAATGAAGCAGCAGAAAGAAATTAAGAAAGCAATCCCATTTCCAATTGCACCAAAAATAATAAAATACCTAGGAATAAACTTAACCAAGGAGGTGAAAGATCTGTACTCTGAAAACTATAAAACATTGATGAAAGAAATTACAATGTTCCATGTTCATGGCTTGGAAGAACAAATATTGTTAGAAGTGTCCATACTACCCAAAATAATCTACAGATTTAATGTAATCCCTATCAAAATACCAACAGCATTTTTGGTTTAGAACAAACAATCCTAAAATTTGTATGGAACCACAAAAGACCCTGAATAGCCAAAGCAGTCTTGAAAGAGAAAAACAAAGATGTAGGTATCATGATTCCATTTCACATTATATTATAAAGCTGTAGTAATCAAAACAGTATGGTACTGGCACAAAAATAAACATAAATCAATAGAACAAAATAGAAAATCCAGGAATAAACCTGCAATTATATGGTCAATTAATCTTTGACAAAGAAGACAAGAACATGCAATGGGAAAAAGACAGTCTCCTCAGCAAATGGTGTTGGGAAAACTGGCCAGCAATATGTAAAAGAATGAAACTGGACTTTCTTACATCATACACAAAAATAAACTCGAAATGGATTAAGGACCTAAATATGAGACCTAAAATGATAAAAATCCTAGAAGATAGCACAGGCAGTAATTTCCCTGACATTGGCCATAACAACTTTTTTCTAGATATGTCTCCAGAGGCAATGGAAACAAAAGCAAAAATAAACTTTCGGGACTGCATCAAAATAAAAAGCTTCTGCACAGCAAAGAAAACAATCAACAAAACTAAAAGACAACCTACTGAATGGGAGAAGATATTTGTAAATGATACATTGATAAAGGGTTAGTATACAAAACATATAAAGAACTGATATAATGTTAACACCAAAAAACCCAGACATTTCTCCAAAGAAGACATACAAATGGCCAACAGACACATGAAAAGATGTTCAACATCAATCACCATCAGGGAAATACAAATCAAGACCACAACGAGATACCATCTCACACCTGTCAGAATGGCTAAAGTCAAAACCACAAGAAACAATAAGTATTGGCGAGGATGTGGAGAAAAAGGAATCCTTGTGCACTGCTGGTGGGAATGCAAACCAGTGCAGCAACTGTGGAAAACAGTATGGAGGTTCCTTAAAAATTTAAAAATAGAACTACCATGTGATCTAATAATCACACTATTGGGTATTTACCCAAAGAATATGAGAACACTAATTTGAAAGGACATACACACCTCTATGTTTATTGTAGCATTATTTACAATAGCCAAATTATGGAAGCAGCCTAAGTATCCAACAAATGAATGCATAAAGAAGATGTGGTATATATATATATGAATATGTGGCATATATATATATATATATATATATATGAATATTATTCAGCCATGAATGAAATCTTGCCATTTGCAACAACCTGGATGGATCTAGAGAGTATAATGCTAAGCAAAATAAGTCAGTCAGAGAAAGACAAATACCATATGGTTTCACTCATATGTGGAATTTAAAAAGAAAAGAAACAAAAGGAAAAAAAGAAACAAACCAAAACCAGATTCTTAATTACAGAGAACAAACTGATGGTTACCAGAGAGAAGGTGGGTAGGGGGATGGGTGAAATAGGTGAAGGACATTTAGAGCACACTTACCATGATGAACACTGAGTAATGTATAGAATTGTTGAATCATCATACTGCACATCTGAAACTAATATAACACTGTATGTTAGCTACACTGGAATTAAAATAAAATAAAAAAATTAAAATAAAAAAACCCAAAACAACAAAAAAAAGATCTAATATGGGATTAATATAAATCCTTCATGAAGAAAAAACAAAGCAAGAGAAAAAATACTTAAAAACATAAACAGTTTACCTGAAATGGACAAAATATTGTCATCTAAGACTATTATGTGTGTAATGTAGGATAAAGTAAATATGTATTTATAGGATAATCTAATTCTACCAATTCCTATGTCTCTGGGAATCATGAGTCTCCGTGAAAGAAGGGAGATACAGATGTAATGTGGAGGTCAAAGACTCTGTAGCATTCCTAAATTTTGGATGGAGGTATTAAATATTTTATCCTAAAGTATGTATATATATATATATATATATATATATATATATATAAGCACAGAGCTAGGAGATAGTTGGATAGGAAAAGAAAAAAAGGAAAGAAAGGAGGGTGGGGAGAGGAAAAAAAGACAGAAGGGAGAGAACAAAGGAGGGAGATCTTTCCAAGCTCTATCCACCCAATAAGCCTAAAAACTGTGACCAACCCTGTAGCAATGAGCATCTCTACTACCGGAATTGTGGTCTTGACATACAATTTCCCAATTAAAAACAAAACAAAGCAAACAAAAACAACAACGCAAAACCAGGGCCTGTTGGAGAAACAGTTAATTCAGGGTCTGAAACAGGAAATGTACAAAATAAATCTAGAACATCTTGTCAGAAAGAGAGCAAGGAAGCTATGAAAGATTACTAGGTTATATCAGAAAGATCTGGAGCAAACTTGAAGAGGCTCCTAATGGCCAACAGTGGGACAATTGAGCATTTAAATAGATAACTGCAATTTATTAAAATCTCTCAAGCGTGAGGAAAGAAGTGAGCAGGGAGAGAATAGAAAGCAGGGCGCCCATTCTAGCAAGACAAAGAGAGAAAACTTCATATCAATTTGAGGGTTTAGTTTTCTACAGTGGATCAAGCATAACGATACTGAATCATGACTGTGTTTGCAAACATGATTCTAGGACAATCTATTACTCAGGAAAGATCAGAACAGCCATGAGCCTGCTGAAGCCTTTACCCAGTCAGGGCAGGCTTATTGCTACTAAATAAAGTTTGAAGGAATGGAAGGAATGATGAAGGATAAAAATAAAGTGAAGTTTTGATTATAATCCATGTGACTTGTCTATTCAACGTACCAGTTACATGCATAAAATTGAACCCTGCTCCCATGGAGTGGATAATCTAGGAAAGATTTTACATGTATACAAATAACTATAATGTAAAATGGTAAGAAATTAAGTGCCACAATGGAGACACAATCAAAATTCTATAGTTCGGTAGACAGAAATATCACGTCTGACAATGGTGAGAGAGAAGAGTAAGATCTGAGCTGGTCTTTAAAGAATGAGTGGCATGTGGTGGGCAGAGATGAGAGGGAGATCATGCTAGCCTGAGAAATAGCTGGAACAGAAATGCAGTATAGGAAAGTACAGGGACTGTCTTAAATCACAATAGGAAATTCCAGTTGTCTGGAGAGGAACGTATGTGATGGAGGAGTGAGAGACAAGCCTGGGCAGATGGATTGGAACCAAGCAACTGGACAGGCCTTCATCATCAGTGTGAAGCTTTGGAATTTATCTTATTAAGAGAGAGTCACTGAAAGTTTTTCAAGTGGGATAAAGTTCTACCAACTAAAGAGCATTTTAGGGTACATGAAAGATATTCCAAGAAAGAGCATGCAGAAGCAAAGAGACCAGTGAGGAGGCCATCGCAGTCATTGAAGAACTGAGCTGCCATGGTGGCAGTGGGAATGGAAAGGAAGGAGGTGCCAGAAATATTTTGAATGAAAACTCAAAATAGATTTTGGATAAATGATTAGCTAAGGAGTTGAGAAACTTGAAGCAGGTAAGGATAACTGAATCTACGTGATTGGAGAGAACTATGATTGGAGAAGAGAGAATTTTGTGCTTCCTAAACTTGAAGTATGTTGACTAGGAGGAGCAGGACAAAATGAGAAACTGGAAACAGTGAGGGGCTGGGCAGGAAACAGTTTTGCGAGACAGGCTCATAATGCAACTCGGGGGTGGGGGGGATAAATGAGAGTTCAAGGGGTGTGCAGAGGAAGAAAAGAAGGGAATCGAAGACAGGCCCTTGGGAGAGGCTGACATCTGGCGAGGGCAAGAGGAATCAACGGAGAGTAGGGCAGGGACCTGGTGCAAACTCTCTGTCATATGCCAGCATCTCCCAGGGCTTAGGCTGTCCCACAGTATAGATTATATCAACCTACCCTTTCCACCAGACCACCAGACACTACTTGAGAGATGGCACACTGCACAGCAGTGCTTCACAACCTGTGATGAAAGACAAGTTTTTTCTTTCCGATTTGTTGGAACCAATACTTCTGTAAAATCAGTATGAGTCAATCACGAAAAAAACAAATGATCAAGAGCTTGGATGTTTTGCCAATGTCAGCCTGCTGTGAAATTTTCTGAAAGCTTACTTTCAATTTCTGTACTTAGATTGTGGTAAGTATAAATACCAATGTATCCAAGGAGTGCGAAGAGGAACTGCCACCAAGACAGGATGCTATTTCCAGTTCTGTTATTAGCACTGTGACTATATGCAAGCCTCTTAACTTCTCTGGGCTTATATTCCCTTGTTTGTAAAGTAAGACAATTACATTTGTCCCACAAAGTCTAGATTGTATGTGTTTAAATGTTAGTTGACACTGAAATGGCCTAAATTATCATTCTGCCCATACTCACTTTTCATGCCTAAGTGAGAAAGAACTATTTTCTATTCCTGGGAGCCTCCCCCCCTCCTTATGTTTTGAAGTGTATTACTGTGTTTTGAGGCTGGAAGGCTGGTCAGGAAGAAGGACTTCAAGGAGCCAGATTTTCTGCAAAACTATTCTGAGCTAATCTGTAGTTGTTTCTAATCATGCCACATCAAAACCTACAGGAAATCTAAAACAAAAACCTTCATCTGAACCACAGGCCCAGTTTACATAACAGGATCCATGATTCACCAGCTCAGGATTCCAGGCTACAGTGTGTGCACTTCCACATGCCCCAGTCAACTTGAGATGGTCAGTGGCGTTTACCATATCCTGTTCATCTTATATGCTAATGCCAAACATAGTGCCAGGCATACAGTAGACGCTCAACAACTCTTTCCCAAGTAAACGAACGAATGTGAATGCCTCACATCCTTCAAAAGCCTTCCACACCCCAGGCTGACACTAACTTTTTCTTTATTCAGTGTCCCCCAGCATTTATTCTGTGAAGAAATTACCTGTTTCCTGCATTTGCTAAAGGAATTGTGATTCACATCTCTAAAAAATGCCTATTTGGACTGAACTGTGTCCCTCCTCCTTCTCCAAATTCGTATGTTAAAGCCCTAACTCCCAATGTGACTGTATTTGAAGATAGGACCTATAGGGTTTTTTTTACTAAAGGGTAAGAAAAGTAATAACAATGAGGCCTTAATTTGATAGGACTGGCACCCTTAAAAGAAGAGGAAGACATTTCTCAATCTCTCTCTCTCACTTTCCCTGCACACCACAGAGGAAAGGCCATATGAAGATATAGTGAGAAGACAGCTATCTGTAAACCAATAAAAGACTCCTCATGAAACAGAACTTGTCAGTATCTTGATCATGAACTGCAAGAAACTAAATTTTGTTGCTTAAGCCATCCAGTCTGTGATGTTTTGTCATGGCAGCCCAAGCAGACTAATACAATGCCCTTCCCTGATTTCTCTCATGTATGCATCAGATGATGGAATGAAACTAGGTCAGTAACAGCAAGAAAACAGGAATATTCACAAATACATGAAAATTAAACAACTCTTGAACTATTGAGTCAAAAAGGAAATCAGAAGAAAATTTAAAAACATCTCAATACAGACAAAAATGAAAACAAAACATAGCAAAACCTATGGGATGCAGGAAAAGCAGTAATAAGAAGGACATTTATAGTAATAAATGGCTGGATTAAAAAAGAAGGAATATCACAAATAGATAATAACTTTATACCTCAAAGAACTAGAAAAAGAATAAACTAGGCTCAATGTTGGCAGAAGGAAGGCAAAATGAAGGTCAGAGAAGGAAAAAAAATGAAATAGAGACTAGAAAGACAATTATAAAGATCAATGAAACCAAGAGGATAAACAAAATAGAAAAATCTTTAGCTACACTAAGAAAAAAACAGGGAAGACTCAAAATCACAAATGAAAGAAAACGTTACAACTCATAACACAGAAATACTAAGGATCATAGGAGACTACTATGAACAATTATGTGTCAACAAATTAGATAAACTAGAAAAAATGAATAAACTACTGGAAACATATAATTTACCAGGACTGAATCATGAATAAATAGAAAATGTGAACAGACCAACAATGAATAAGGAAATTGAATCAGTAACCAAATATCTCCTAATAAAGAAAAGTTCAGGAACTATCTGGTTTCACTGGTAAATTCCATTAAACATTTGAAGAATTAATACCAATCCTTCTCACATTCTTCCAAAAAATAAAAAAAAAGAGGGAACACTTCCAAACTCATTTACCAAGACCAACAATATCCTGATATCAAAGCCAAACAAGGACACTAGAAGAAAATTACAGGTCAATATCTCTGATGACCATAAATCCAAAAATCCTCAATAAAATATTAACAAGCCAAATTTAATAGTACATTAAAGGAATCATACACCATGATCAAGTGAGATTTATTCCTGAATGGTTCAACAAATGCTAATCAACAAATATGTTACAACCCATTAACACAATGAAAGATAAAAATAATATGAACACCCCAATGTATGAAGAAAAAGTATTGGACGAATTCAACATCCTTTTATGATAAAAACTCTCAACAAATTGGGTGTAGATGGACTGCATCTCAACATAATAAAGGCCATCTATGACAAACCCACAGCTAACATCATACTCAATGGTGAAAAGCTGAAAGTTTTTCCTTTAAGAGCAGGAACAAGTCAAGAATCCCCACTCACGCCACTTCTATTCAACATAGTAGTGGAAGTCCTGGCCAAAGTAATTAGGCAAGAAAAAGAAAAAAGGCATGGAAATAGTAAAGGAAGAAGTAAAATTTCCTCTGTCTGAAGATATAATATTATATATAGAAAACCCTAGACTCTGCCAGAAAACTATTAGACTAATAAAGAAATTTAGTAAAGTTTCTGGATACAAAATTAATATACAAAAACTAGTTGTGCTTCTATACACTAACAGTGTACTATCCAAAACAGAAATTAATAAAACAATCCCACTTATAATAACATCAAAACCAATAAAGTATTTAGGAATAAATTTAACCAAGGGGATAAAAGATCTGTACCCACAAAAACTATAAAATATTGTTGAAAGAAATTGGAGATGACACTAATAAATGGAAAGATATTCTATGTTTATGGATTGAAAGAATACTGTTAAAATGTCCAGACTACCAAAAGCAATCCATATTTTCAATGCAATCCCTATCAAAATTCCAATGGTATTTTTCACAGAAATAGAAAAAACAATCCTAAAATTCATATGGAAGTACAAAAACACCTTGAATAGCCAAAGCATCTTGAGCAAGAACAAAACTAGAGACATCACATTGCCTGCTTTCAACTGTATTGTAAAACTATAGTAATCAAAATAGTATAGTATTGGCATAAAATCAAATACACAGACCAATGGAATAGAATCAAGAGCCCAGAAATAAAACCATACACACATGGTCAATTAATTTTCAACAAACGTGTCAAGAATAAACAATGTGGAAAGGAGAGTTGCTTCAAGAAATGATATGGGGGGAGGGGGTTGCCTGGGTGGCTCAGTGGTTAAGTGTCTGCTTTCGGCTCAGGTCATGATCCCAGGGTCCTGGGATCGAGCTCCATGTTGGGCTCCCCACTCAGCGAGGAGTTTGCTTCTCCCTCTGTCCCTGGCCCTGCTTGTGCTCTCTTGCACTCTCTCTCTCTCTCTCTCTCTCCCCCTCCCCCTCTCTCAAATAAATAAATAAAATCTTAAAGATAAATAAATAAATAAATGATATTGGGGAAACTGGATATACATACGCAAAAGAATGAAATTGGGACCCCCCCCACCTTATACCATACACAAAAGTCAACTAAAATATATTAAAGACTTGTACATAAGACCTGAAACCATTAAGCTCCTAGAGGAACACATAGTAGGTAATGTCCTTTACATTGATCTGGCAGTGATTTTTTGGATTTGACACCAAAAGCTAATGCAACAAAAGCAAAAATAAACAAGTGGGATTACATCAAACTAAAAAGCTTCTGGACCCAGGGAGTGGTGGCGGTCCGGAGTCTAGGCGACGGGGCGTGACGGGCCCGGAAGGTGGCGGGAGGGGGCCGGGCAGGAGCCGGCGGGAGGGCCAGGCCTGGAGGCCCCGGCACTGGCGTGTCCGCCCCCTCCACGACAGAAGAGGAATAGGAGGATGATCTCCAGATACACTCGGAAGGCGGTGCCACAAAGCTTGGAGCTGAAAGGAATAACAAAACATGCTATTAATCACCATCCTCTTCCAGGGCAGCTGGATGAAATTTCTTCTACCAATGACAGCCATGAAAAAGACACAAGTTCCCAAAGTGAGTCTGTCATCACACAAGAATCACCTTTTACATCAGCTGACACTGGGAATTCAAGATCTGCTTTTCCAAGCTATACAGGCACAGGGATCGCTACAGAAGGTAGCTCGGACTTCTCCTGGGCCTATAGTGAACTTGATCAAAATGCCACTGAAGAAGTCCAGGCAATGTTCACAGCCACTGATGAGCTCTTGCATGAGCAGAAGTTGAGTGTGCATACTAAGAGCCTACAAGAAGAGTGCCAACAATGGACCTGTAGCTTTCCTCACCTCAGGATTTGGGGTAGGCAGATAATCACTCCAAGTGAAAGTTATGGGCTGTATCCTAAATCCCCTTCTCTTGTTTCAGCTTCACATGAGGCAACACTTTCTTAAGAAAGAGATTCTACTATATTTGGTATTAGGAGAAATAAGTTACATTTTTCATCTTCTTATGCTCATAAAGCATCTTCCATTGCCAAATCCCCTAGCTTGTATTCTATGGAAAGAGAAAAGAAAGACTGTGTAATCTTCTCTGAAGGAATAATAGAGGAATACCTAGCATTCGACCACACTGATAAGGAAGAGGGGTCTCAAGGAAAGAAATTACAAGCAGCTCCAGAGAAACAGAAATTAGGGTACCCTCCCATTGCTCCATTTTACTGCATGAAAGAGGATGTCCTTGCTCACATGTTTGACGACGTGTGGAGCAAGGTTCTGAGCTGTATGGAGCAGCTGACACGTTGTCATTGGGAGGGATTGGCTTCTGGTAAGGATCTTTGTGAAAACAGTATAAAAAAAATAATTGTTTATGATTTCCAAAGCCTAACTAACTAGTTTATCAGATTATATGCTTCATTAGTGTAAAAGATTCATATTTGTATTTCCCACAGACACTAACAGATATTGAGAAAATTTTGAGAATGAGTGGATGAGTAACAAGGCCTATTCTATGATGACTAGACTGTGTTTTCTTTGAATATAATTATTTGTGAGAAAAAACATGTACAAGTGGCAAATACATTTTAAAAACTGCTTTACTTAAGAATAATTGATATACAATAAACCATTCATATTTAAAGTGTATAATTTGGTAAATTCACCTATGTATACAAACATGAAACCACGAAACAGTCAATATAATGAACATATCCATCACCCCCAAAAGTTCATGCCTTTGTAATCCTTCCCTTCTGCCCATGCCTGATCCACCATCTCCAAGTGACAACAAATGTGCTGTCACTATAGTTTAGTTTTTATTTTGCAGAGTTTCATATAAATGGAATCATGGTATTTACTTTTTGTCCGCTTCCTTCATTCAGCATGATCATTTTGAGATTCATCCATGTAATTGTGTCAGCAATTTATTCCTAGTAAGTATTCCATTGTTTCATAATTTGTTTATCCATTTACCTTTTCATGGACATTTGGATTGTTTTCACTTTGGCACTATTACATGTAAAGCTGGTCTGCACGTTACTGTATTAAGAGTTTTTTGGGGTTGGGGCGCCTGGGTGGCTCAGTCATTAAGCGTCCGCCTTCGGCTCAGGTCATGATCCCAGGGTCCTGGGATCGAGCCCCGCATCGGGCTCCCTGCTCCGCGGGAAGCCTGCTTCTCCTTCTCCCACTCCCCCTGCTTGTGTTCCCTCTCTCGCTGTGTCTCTCTCTGTCAAATAAATAAATAAAATCTAAAAAAATAAAATAAAAAAATAAAAAGCTTCTGTACAGCAAAGGAAACCATCAACAAAAGTTAAAGGCAACCTATGAAGTGGGAGAAAATATTTACAAACCACATATCCAATAAGGGGTTAATATCCAAATTATATAAGGAACCCCTATAATTCAATAGCAAAGCCCCCCACCCCCATATCCCAATTTAAAAAAAGGGCAAAAGAAGGGGAAGATCGGGCCTTCCTCGGGCAGAGCAGTCCCCCTGGGCCTGCTGTAATGGCTACTCCAAACCTCTCCGTTGTTTTCTTGGTTTTCCACCGGGCTTCGCAGAGTCCAGGCGGCTGCAGCGCTGCCCCATATCGTCTCGCTCTACACGCGCTTGGGCTGGAGTGCTATGGTCCTAGCTCGCTGACACCCTCCACCCGAGGCCCCCACTCCCGCCCCCCACTTGAAAGCGACTCCCCCGGCCTGGGCTAGCCACACAGGCAAGAGTGGCTGCGTCTGACCTAGGCAGCAGACAAGAAGGGTTCAAAAAGAGCCCTGTCCTTCCCCGTGGCCTTTATAAAACGCTGTGCACTCCGGACATGTCACTGTGCTGCTTGCAACATGGCCTGTGACGCCCTTTGGGGTCTGCCCCACCGTCCTGTCCCTCCCGAGCCTGCCCTGCTCCAGCTTCCAGAGAGCCCTCTGGCCCGTGGGGTGCCCAGGTCCCCCGTCTCAGACCTGCTCGTCCCTCGTGCCTCCCCACCCTGCCCATCTCCAGGCCCCTCAAGAAGAAAACAAAAAACAAAAAACAAACAAAGACATTTTTTTTTTCAAATAAGACATCCAAGTGGCTAGCAGGTACATGAAAAGATGCTCAACATCAGTAATCATTAGGGAAATGCAAATCAAAACCATAATAAAATATCATCTTACATCTGTTACGACAGTTATTATCAAAAAGAGATAACAAATGTTGATGAGGATGTGGAGATAAGGGACCTTGTGCACTGTTGGTAGGAATGTGAACTGGTACAGGTACTATAGAAAACAACATGGAGCTTCCTCAAGAAATTAAAAACAGAACTACCATATGATCCATATATCTCATTTCTGGGTATATTCTAAAGGAAACAAAATCATTATCTCAAGAAGATATCTGTACTCTCATGGTCATTGCAGCATTATTTATGATAGCCAAGATATTGAAACAACCTGTCCTTTGACGGATGAACGGATAAAGAAAATGTAAGACACACACACACACACAATATTATTCAGCCTTCAAAAAGAAGGAAATCTTGTCATTTGCAACAACATGGATGACTCTGGAGGGCATTTCACCAAGTGAAATAAGCCAGATAGAAGACAAATAACACACATTATCCCTTATATGTGGAATCTTTAAAAAAAAAAATCAAACTCATAGAATGAGAGTAGATTGGTGGTTGCCAGGGGGTGGGGGAAATAGGGAGAGGTTGGTGAATAGGTGTATTAACTTTCAGTTATAAGATGAATAATGTATCAATATCTAATGTATTATTGTATGGTGACTATAGTTGTTAATACTTTATTGTATAATTGAAATTTAGGTAAGAGAGTAGATTTTAAATGTTTTCATCACCTCCCACAAAGGGAAATATGTGAGGTGATGGATGTGTTGTGAGAATCCATTAACCATTTATTTATATATCAAATCATCACTTTGTATACATTTTTTAAAAAGATTTTATTTATTTATTTATTTAATAAGAGAGTGTGAGCAGGCACATGAGCAAGGGGAGGGGCAGAGGGAGAGGAGAGAATCCCAAGCAGATTGCTGTGAGCACAGAGCCAGATGCAGCCTGCTCCCACAATCCAGAGATGGTGACCTGAGCCGAAATCAAGAGCTGAACACTCAACTGACTAAGCCACCGAGGCGCCCCCACTTTGTACGCTTTAAATACATCATTTGATCAATTATACCTTGATTAAGACAAAAACAATTTTAGTCCATTTCCCTCATTTTAATATGAAGGACAAGAGAGGTGTTAGGAGATTGAAACTGCAAATAATTACAAAAACAAAATCTAAAATATTTGTAAACCACATGGTTGATAAGGGGTTAATAACCAAAATAAACTGGGTGTATCACTGTTCTTCAGTAAATGGAGGGATGAGAATCTCACATATTGGAGGTTCACCAACATCATCCATTTCCTTCCTCCATTACAACAAAAAATATCAGGAGAGGGAGAAGTGATTTTCAGGAACTGGCATCTCCAGTATGCTTAAGTACTTAAATCTTGTGCTATTCTACTGCCCTCTGCTGGATGTATGTGATACTTGTCACCTCAAAACTAGTTCTAGGGTGGTAGCAATAGTGATCATTATCATCATACTAGCAGCAGCATTAAAGGTCAAGCACTGTGCTAAGTGCTTTACACGTACTATCTTATTCAATCCCCTTAATAACTCTATGGCTAGAAAATGCAATTCTTATAGGTGAGGAACCTGGAGGTTCAAAGGCAAGCAAACCGACTAAGTTTACACAACTGAAGTAAGGGAACTGGGAATTAAATACTAACTCTAGAGCCCAGTTCTTAGCTATCTCCTGTTTACTAAACTTTCATGCTACCAACTGTACTGGAGATAAATCCGGAAAGGTATTATCATTTGAGACCTGTTGATTCACTGATTAATAATGGAATCAAGAAAACGACTTTTATTCTAAAAAGCCCAAATAAGTATCTTCTAATTTTTCCCTCTCAAGCCCTAAAATTATTCAAAAAGGAAGAGTTTACTCAATTAAGAGGAGGACAAAGTGTTTCTTAGGGCTTCTCAAAGTGTGATCCATGAATCTCCTGCATTAGAATCATGTGAGTTGCTGGTTCAGTGTGCAGAATCCCAGGCACCAGGATGCATTGTGGAGGTAGAGAGGACAGGACCTGTTACTGAGACATGATATGTGTTACTAATGTAGGGGTTGACAGAAAGAGGAAGCAAAGATGATTCCTAGGGTTTTTCCCTTAGCAACTGGATTGGTAGTAATGACATTAACTGAGATGGAAGATCGGAAGAAGATAATGGGTTTTTATTGTCAGCAGCTCAGTTGTGGTAGTTTGGTGTTTGGTAGTGGATATAGAACTGGAGTTTTGGTTTAGACATGTTTGTAATGTCTAATAGGTAGCCAAATAAAAATGGAAAACAGAAACTGCAAAAGAAATAACAGACCCATTTTTTTTATTCAGAACCGTATTTAAGATCTATCCATGTTGTGTCATGTTTATCTAATTGCTGTATAGTATCTTGTAACCCAACGATGAAAATGGCCAGATCGCTTCCAACTCCTGTTACCACAAACAATATAGCAAAGGCATCCTCCCAACTGTTCCCTATAAAATAATAATAATATATAGATTGGTCCTTGCCCTCAGTTCTTGACACCGGGATCCTAAAACTCTTAGAAATTCCTAAAAAGGGGCGCCTGGGTGGCTCAGTTGGTTAAGCGACTGCCTTCGGCTCAGGTCATGATCCTGGAGTCCCGGGATCGAGTCCCACATCGGGCTCCCTGCTCATCAGGGGGTCTGCTTCTCCCACTGCCCTCTTCCCTCTTGTGCTGTCTCTCATTCTCTCTCTCTCAAATAAATAAATAAAATCTTAAAAAAAAAAAAAAAAAAAGAAATTCCTAAAAAGAACACTAAGAGCATCTTTTGTTCTACTGAGGTGATTCTGGGTGGGTTGTGGTTGGCTGCTGGTCACCAGAAATACCAAGCCATGATTAGAAGTTTGGAATTTTCTTTTTTTTATTTGTTATGTTAATCACCATACATTACATTAGTTTTTGATGTAGTGTTCCATGATTCATTGTTTGTGTATAACACCCAGTGCTCCATTCATTACGTGCCCTCTTTAATACCCATCACCAGGCTAACCCATCCCCCCACACCCCTCCCCTCTAGAACCCTGAGTTTGTTTCTCAAGGGTCCATAGTCTCTCATGGTTTTTCAGTACCGCACCTCATCCTCCAGAGAAGGGAGAGGGACTAGAAATAGAGTTGATTGATCATGCATATGTGAGCAAGTGTTCACAAAATCTCAGTAGTAAAGGGTTCAGAGAGCTTCGAGTCGGCCGAACACATTCACACTGGGTGAGACACCCCAACTCCACAAAGACAAAAGCTCCTGTGCTCAGGACCGTCCCAGACCTTGCCCTATGTATCTCTTCATCTGGCTGTTCATCTGTATCCTTTATCATATCCTTTAATAAACCAGTAAACATAAGTGTTTCTCTGAGTTCTGTGAACCCTTCTAGCAAATTAATCGAATCTGAGGAGGATATCGTGGGAACGTTTAATTTTGTAACCAAATCAGATGTAAGTTGTAACCTGGGGACCTATCACTTGCTATTGGGATTTGAAGTAGGGTGGGCACAGTTTTGTGCGACTGAGCCCTTAACCTGTGGGTCTGATACTATCTCCAGGCAGTGAGAATGAAGTTAAATTGCAGGACACCCAACTGGTGTCACAGAAAACTGCTTGGTGTGGGGAAAAACCTTTACACATTTGGTGTGTTCTACATGAGAAACACAGGTAGAAAACTGAGTTTGTCTAATACATCCCTGTAAGGTCTTCTGCATCCACTTCTTTGATTATACTCAGGAGTGAGACATTCTTAATTTGATGAAGTACTACCAGATTCTTTCCTAAAATGGCCGTATCAGTCTACACTCCAGCAGTGCACAGGGTTGGTTGAAGCATCTTCGCATGTCTTTGAATGCCTGTCATTATCCAACCAAATGTTTGCCAACTAAACAGATATAAAGAAGCATCTTGTTTTAAAATCTCTCTGGTAAGTTTATCTTAATACACTTCTTAGCTTTTGGGGTTTTTCTTCCATAAATTGCCTATTCATACATATTTTATCTTTTTAAAAGAAATTAGAATTCCTGGCTGTAGACTTAGTGAATCTACAAGATGGCCCACAATGATCCTTGCCTCACGGCATTCACGTCTTTGGGTAGTTTCCTTCCACACTGGATAGGGCGGATCTGTGTAACCAATTGGGTATTAAGGAAATTATGGTGTGTAAATTCTGAGGTCATAAATGATATTGTGGTTTCCACTTTATTCTCTTAGATGACTTGAGCTCTGGGAGAAGCCTGCTGTCATGTCCTGAGGACACTGAAGGAAACTTATGGAGAGGTCCACAAGGTGAGAAATAGCTACCAGCCAGCACAAACTTGCTGGTCATCTGGCAAGTGAGTGAGTTGTCTTAGAAGTGGATATTCCAGGACCTGAAGCCAAGCCTTCAAGTATTTGCAACCATGGCCAATAAGCTGACTGCAGTCATGAGACCCTGACCCAGAAAGAGGGCTAAGTCACTCCCAAATTTCTAACCTATAGAGACTGCAAGAGATAATAAGTGCTTATTACTGCTTTAAGTCACTACACTTTTGGGTAATTTGTTATACAAAAGATTACTGACACCCTGATTGCTCTCTGTTGTTGATCTGTAGGACTTCCCTGCACAGTCTAAAAAGATGAGTCCCCTGTCAGTTTTAGACTTTATAAATATCCTCTTTCAACCTACCATTTGTCTATTAAATTTGTCTGTATTGCCTTCTTAAAATAAATCCGAAACTTTGATATAGTAAAATTCATCTATTTTCTGCATTATGGTTCATGCTGGGTAGGGGGAAGGGCTGGTGTTTAAGACTTCTACATCCTAGGTCACAAGGTATTTCCTACATTTTCTTCTAGGAAGTTTTTAATTTCACCCTTTACGGGTATTTTTGACCTACTTCTATACTCTCATCAGACCAGGTTTACCTCAATTCAGGCACATATAATTTTTCACTGCAAGAATATGATCCCTTATTTGGGGGCGCCTGGGTGGCTCAGATGGTTAAGCATCTGCCTTCGGCTCAGGTCATGTGATCTCCAGGTCCTGGGATCGAGCCCCACGTCGGGCTCCCTGCTCAGCAGGGATTCTGCTTCTCTCTCTTCCTCTCCCTACTGCTCCTGCTCTTTCTCTCTCTCTCTGTCTCAAATGAATAAATAAAAAAAAGAATCTTTAAAAAAAAAAGAATATGCTCCCTTGTTTGGACGTAAAAAGAGTATAAATTATAAATACAAAGCATTTTCCATCCTGTAGCTTGAGTAATAAGCTTTACCTATGAATCAACTTACTCATGTGCTTATAAAAGAATTCCTTCTAATAAGCCTGTTTTTCTTACTTACCTAATACTTTAGGAGAATCTAGGTTCAAGTTTCTTGCTTATCTCTCCTTAGAAGTCCAAATCCTACAAAATAAACTACATTCTTTAGACAACTGAAGGGAGCTCTCAAGTCTTTATCACACTATCACGTATTTCCAGTTTAAATCATTTATATGCAGAGGTCAGAATAAACATTCTTCCACCACTTGGCTTAAATGAATATATCTTGAAATTGGTCTTTTAAAAAACATAAAGACTTTTGCCTCAAGATGTAGAGACCAGGAAAAAGTATTTCTTTCATCCTTGCAGCAAAAAAAAGAACAAAACTAGCTTCAAATTTAAGACTTTATGTGAATCCACAGGAGACCTAAGGTTGCAAAGGAAACAACTGATCCAAAGTCTTCCCTGCAGGAAAAAGGAGAGGTGACACAAGCCAACCTGAGCAGTACAGCTGGTATAGCTGGCCAACGGGAAGGCAGACTCCAGAATGGCAGAATACTGTGAACCATGTGGGCCAAAGATACCCGGGGGAGTCCACACTGTCTCATAGGCTCTTCTTCCATGAATTCTACCTGGCACTCACAGAAAAGATCAGAAGGAACCTTAAGAAGTATCCACTGTGGTACAGATCCGGGGTAAGGGAACAGCAGCTCTGCGAAAGGGGCAGAAACTCCACCAAGACCTTTCCCCTCTATCTCCACTATAGAACAAAATTCCTTCAAGAATACAAGTTATCAAACTCAAGAATAAATAGTTAAGTATAAAGAAATTGAACCTGTACTTAAAAATTTCCAAAAACTCTCAAGGCCCAGATGGTTTCACAGGAAAATTCTAATTCTATACACAGTATCTTCAAGAAAATAGAGAAAGAACGCTTCTCAACTCATATTATGAGGCTAACATTACTGTAAAACCAAAATCAAAGACATGAGAAGAAAACTCCTGACAATATCCCTCATAAACACAGATGTAAAATTCATCAATAAATTTCAGCAAATTGAATACAGCAGTATATAAAAGTAATACATGGTTCATCTAACAAATGCAAGGCTGTCTTAATAATCAGTGTAATCTCTATTACAGACATAATACAAAACACTATATGATTGTTTCAATAGATACAGAAGACAAATCTAACATTTATAATAAAAACTCAGCAAACTAGAGACAGAAGGGAGATTCCTTAACCTAATAAAGGGCATATACAACTAACATCCTACTTAATGGTGAGAAACTGAGTGCTTTCTCCCAAAGATCAGGAACAGGTAAGGATGTCCACTCACATTATTCCTAATCAACACTGTACTGGAAGTCCTACCCAGTTGAATGAGTTAAGAAAAATATAAGATACACAGATTGGAAAGAAAGGAGTAAAACTATAATTGCAGAAGATATGACTATTTATGTAGGAAATCTAAAAGGACTTGCAACAAACAACAGGAATTAAAAATGAATTTGGCAAGGATGCAGAAGACATCATTATATGAAAGTCAGTTGTATTCCCATTACGAGCAATAAACAATTAGAATTTGAAAATAAGAAACCTAGCAGACACCACCTTAACCGACTGCTTCCTAACATAATGCAAAGAGAAGGAAGGGCACACCAGCTCAGTGGTATTCTTCCCCAATTTTTTTTTTTTAAAGATTTTATTTGTCAGAGAGAAAGAGCACAAGCAGGGGCAGCAACAGAGGGAGAGGGAGAAGCACGTTCCCCGCTGAGCAAGGAGCCCGATGTGGGACTTGATCTCAGGATGCTGGGATCATGACCTGAGCCGAAAGCAGACGCTTAACCAACTGAGCCAGCCAGGCGTCCCTTTTCTCAAAAATTTTAAACTCAGTCTAATCATGAGCAAACATCAGGTAAATCCAAATTGAGGGACACTGTACAAAATTTCTGACCTCAATTACTCTTCAAAAGTATCAAGGTCATAAAAGACAAAGACAGAAACTTTCACAGGTTGGAAGGGACTAAGACATGACAACTAAATGCAATGCAGTATCCTGGATTGGATTCCAGAACAAAGACATTAAGTGGAAAAACTGAGGGAATGTGAATAAAACATGCAGTTAATAGTATGGTATCAATGTTAATTTCTTAGTTTTGATAAACATATGGTTATGTAAGATATTAACATTAGAGGAAGCCGGGAAAGGGTATACAGGACTTGTGATGCTTCTATAAATATAAATTTCAAAAGAAAAAGTAAAAAAAAAAAGCAAGAAAAAAACTATTACCATTTGCTACTATTTATACAAGTCAGATGTTTAAAAACACCATCAGGCTAATATAAAAAGTAAACTGGTTGCAAAGGCTTGTAAGATTGTCATCCACAAACTGAATTTCATCAAAACAACCCACTGTTGTCATAAAACTCCTATGAACTTACAAAAACACATATCATTAACAAATCCATTTTTGTTGTATGTATTAAGGATCCCTACAAAGATTTCAATTGGAAAAAACATCTGAAACTAAAAAGGTTTGACCAGCAAAATTTTTATGCCCCCCAGCAGTGACAGAGATAGATAGGACTGATAACTTAAAAAGATTTGAAGTTATTTGTACTTTTGGTAAGTAAGATTTAACTGGGAAAAAATGTGGACAATGTGGTAATATCTAATAATGGATATCATTTAGACTGAAGGTATTCAAAACCAGAATATATCAGTAAAATCAGTTTGGAAGATTAAATAGAGAAAGGAAGAGAGCTTGCTGGCTTTATGAGCATGCAGGATACCTAAGTGTATTAGAGGATGATGCCCATATTTGTATCTCCATATTACACTGTATCGCACCTTAACTCTGACTTGGTCATTATCTCTATTATGGAGACTTCCTTGCAATACAAGAACTGAACTACAATTGGAAAAAGGAGAAAAGTAAAGGGGCACTGAAAGTAAAGAGTATTCTTGAATGATGATAAGAGAAAAAAAACAACAACAACTAAGGTTCCTTAAAGACAAGGTTAGTCACTCCATTATGTGCAGAATAGAAAGAACAGGGACAAGAGGCAATGTATAAAGAGAATGTCCTAATGGGCACTCTGGTCCTACTGCTTGGCTGTCCCACAGTAGAATGCATTTGACCTTTCTGAACTCCTACATCCAGATCTACACACTGATGTGATACAACAAAGAGATCCTTTTAAAGGCTAATATTCTACTATGCAATCACAACAGGAGAAATATTCCTGAATCCTTAATATAAAGTAATTTTGGTGGTATCAACTTACTAAAATAATCAGGAAAACAAGGTAAACATTAGCACATTTCCTGCCACACAGTAAGTTCTTCATAAATATTGGCCATTAGCAGGTAGGAGACTTGGGAAGAGGGGAGGGGACAGAAAATAAAAAGAACAGAGAGGAAGAGAAAGGGAAGGTATGTCTAGCCTGCAGTAATTTTTAGCCCTAGTTCATACTATTACAACACATTTAATGCCTTCCTCATACATGTGAACCAAAAATACTCTTTTATCATCCTATAGGAGATACTTCTTCACTTTCAGAGTTCTTATTTAAAGAAAATACTGTTACCATCTTTTGATAAGAAGCAAGAACAGTTTCTTTACACTCATTTTTATTAAACAAATAAGTCTGGTAGTGGAACTTTTTTTATTTAATGCATAAACATATAAGTCTCTTTATTAGAGAAATTGTACATATTGGTGAATATGATCAATGGTCACATCTATGGGTTAATTGTTTAAAAATCAGAAACAATAATTAGGATAGATTCTATGCTCTCTTCGTTACATTGTGAAGTGTCTTGTGTAGTCATATTCTATTGTTGGAATGACAGCTTGTACAAACTTCAAGAAAATTAGAAGATACCTATAGGTCTTTAGCTAAGGAAAACACATTGGTAAATGGTACTATGATTTAAGCTAACATTGTAATTATCCTTATTAAGCAAAGATTTCTCAGAAAAAATATGAAAGACAAAATCTTAAATCATGTATATTAAAAAAATTCACTCATGCAAGTTTGTTTCTATTCAACATGAGGTTCTCTATAACTTTAAGACTGCCTGACCCATTCCCATTTAATATTTGAATGTCAAACTTCCTAATAAGTATGAATTCACAGGAGCCCAATTATTTTGATATAAAAATAAGGACAAGCTTGTGCATATTTAAATGAGTGGGAAATGGTTCCTTTACTGCCTGTTAGTTTGCTAGGGTATGTTAGAAAATAAGGCAGGGTAAAGAATATAAAAGCACTGAAGCAAAAGAGAAAAAAATAAAGTGGAAACCCTCTGTAAGGACTAATTTTAAGTTAGTGTATGTACTTGCCATAGAATCTGCTACAACGGACTGTCTTTAATAAAATCCTGATTTTTTCCCTATGTTCCACTGTTCTTGGATATATTAAGAGCTTAATTTTTATTGGGGGAATTGATGAGTCAATTATTAAACACAGAGTCTTCCAAGTTGCTACCTAGCCTATAAGAGAGATGAACGCTCAAGTTATGCATCATGGGCTTTCAGGAGTAAATCTGGTTTGGACTAAAAGTTCTTGTTTCTTTTTTTTTCTTTTTAAATTTTTTATTGTTATGTTAATCACCATACATTACATCATTAGTTTTTGATGTAGTGTTCCATGATTCATTGTTTGTGTATAGCACCCAGTGCTCCATGCAGAACGTGCCCTCTTTAATACCCATCACCAGGCTAACCCATCCTCCCACCCCCCTCCCCTCTAGAGCCCTCAGTTTGTTTTTCAGAGTCCATAGTCTCTCATGGTTCGTCTCCCCCCAAAAGTTCTTGGTTTCTTTTAATGCCAAATAGGACCAGTGTTCCTCTGAGGAACACACTTTATTAGCAATTCTTAAGTTATTTGTAATTCCAAGACAGCGGTGACCCCCCTAACACTGAGTGGCATGAACTACCAAGTGTAACATCAACCTAGCACCAGATTAATTCAGACTATTTGGCATTTAAATCATTGATTTTGGCTGCTATTGAGGAATCCATGCTATGGGTACATGTATTTCAGGATCCAGCAGTTTACTTAGTTTATTCCTCTTGTCAACCACAGAGAACTAAGTAGGAAAACCATAGTAAGATATAAGAAGGGTGCTTTTATCTGGAGAAAAATAAAAATACTATACTTTAAGAATATCTGAAATATACTTTGTGTGTTTTACTTTTTAATTAACCTATTTGTTAAGCTGAATTCTTTGCTTCAGAGACCTTAGAATGACACAACCTAACTTTACCTGATGGGAAGCACATTTTTTATAACAGTTAAATTGGAAATATACTTAGGGAAAAGATACTCATGTGTTATCTTCTAAATTAGTAGGTTACTCTTCTTTCATCAATAAATTATGCCCACTGAGTTTCTTTTCCATCAAGAGCAATGGTTTTATGTTCACATGCTCTTAGCCATTGTCTCTTGGACAGACAAAAGCAACTGGCAAGCTGCTGCCTAGAAAAGTACCTATTGATCTGAGGCTCTGGAACAAGGCAGAGCTGACTGGTGCACACAGGGACATGTGCTAACCAACTGAACAAAGCAGAACTATCACAATGTAACATTTTCCAAACAAAGACTCCTACTAAGACTTCCACATATGAGGGGCTAAAACAAGTTATAGGTACTGTGGCACTAACGTTGTACCAACATTTTCCAAAGAGGAAAAAAAAAAATCCTAGGAGCCAATATGCCACTAATGACATATATAGGTAAGGATACATATGAACACCAAGTTCTCCCCCTCCTTCTGCAACAGTCTCAATGATTTTCTTCATCACCTCAGCATGCCTAAAAGCAAAAGAACAAATAAATCTTATTAGCATAGAGCAATTAGATCAAAATTGGAAAAGCAAGTTTTTGTGAAGAAATCTACCTTATTAGTGTTTGTGATTTAATTTTAACATAATAATTATAAAATATTCTCCTCCCTACTCCCCAACAAGTCAGATTGTTGAGAATCATGTACAGTTTTATTGGAACACAGGCTAAATTTTAAAAGCTATGGTAGTCAAAACACAATAGCACTAGTTTCCCTATAACAGGGGTGGAAAAGAGGTGGGGGGGGGGGCGGTTAGGGCAGCAGAAAGCCAAAGAAAGGGAAATCATGCCAGGGTGTAATTGCAGAGCAAGAGCTCTCTGCTCTAAGAAACAAACAAGAATCAGACCAGGAAAATTCAAAAAAGCCACATGGTAACAGCTAATCAAAAAAACAGACATATTTATAATGCTGTGATTTTGACTATTCAAATATTTAGCAGATAATAAGCCTAAATTGGGTTTTAAAAAAGCTAAGTTGGTTAGAGTCACCAAGTTATATATTTTTAATTTGTCCTAATGCATACTGTAAAATTTATCTGATTTTTTTTTTTTATTTGAGGAGAGCGCATTAGAGCATGGCGGGAGGGTGAGGGAAGGGGAGAAGCAGACTCCTTACTGAGCAGGGAGCCTGACACAGGGTTTGATCCCAGGACCCCGAGATCATGACCTGAGCCGAAGACAGACGCTTAACCGACTGAGCCACCCAGGCACCATCTATCTGATTCTATTTAGAAATAATTTTTTGGCTTTATATAAAGAAATACGTTTATCTGAAGTTTTTGTCCAATCCACAAATCTCTTCATAGTCAACCAGTGTCTTTCCCCTGATATCAAAGTAATTGCCTAAGTATATGAACTGAGAAAAAGGCCGTGCACAAAAGAATGATCTTTTAGGTACACTCTGGCTTAAATAATGGTGCTTCAGTTTTTATGAATATAAACTTCATGACAGAGGCTGTCAACTTAGAAGATGAGAGTAAAAGTATTAACTCTGAGAATCCGAAAACATAACCTGAGATGGCCCATGGCAAGGCCTAAAATGTACTTGAAATCTCATCTTATAGACCCCCAACTTTTTTGCCCTATTTACATTACATTGCATAAGAGTCATTTATTAAAATGTTTCACATTAATTACCAGTTAAACTACTCATTTCTTTTCCAGACTAAAATTTACAAGCAAGAGAGAGACATGCCTCAGTTTGATAAGCACTGTCCTGAAACCTCAAACCACCACAGGAGCTGACAAAATAATATGAAAACTTTTTAGATAATACAAAACTAAAACTAATGACTCTTGAATTACTTTTCAGTTAGCAATATTAACAACTCTTGACAAAAAAACTGGAAAAATGAACTAGGCTTTCTATACAATAAAATTTGAGAATCAAGAGGCTGTAAAAAATGAGAAGAAAATATTAAAGAATTTTTAAAAACTAGAATGTTGCAGCCAATTAGTCAATGGAATACTAAAGTTTTCATCTCAAAAATATTGTTACCAGAATTTCTCAATGTTTTGTGAAAGCTACCCATTAGAAATAACTGAACAAATCATGCATACAGACTCAGCTTCACTTATTTGGCCCTGAAGAAACACAATAATACAAAGAAAATCCCAAATTATAAAATGCACTTGATTTAGTAGGGCTGAACATCTCTCAACTGAAGAGTAAAGGAAAAGAGAACTCTGCATACATCTCTCTTCACTAACCAATAAAAGAGATAAATAGGTCACAGAGAAAAACACAAGGATAACTTCATACTCCACATTCATAGAAGGCTACAACACAACAGAGCAAACCATGTCTAAATGATGGGTATTTTTTAAAATCTAAAAAGCATCTTCTAAATTATTCTTGGAGCTAAAAATAGTAGTAAAATCACAAAGATCTAGACTATAATTAAACACACAAAGAGAGCAAAAAATATTAATGAATTAAACTTAAAATAAATTGGTGACCTTTTCCTTTTTCTTATACATTTAAACACAAGAACATTTCTAAGAAAGACAAAAGAGAACTGTACTTGCTTATTACATTTTTTTTTGTTAGGGCACTTTGTTTACAGATTCCCAAGTAATAAATCCATGAAGTACACACAAAACACACACACACACACACACACACACACACACACACACACACACACACACACACACACCTGCATGGGTGAACTGAACACATAGGAGGTGGTGGGAGATGAGGGTGATTTTCAATGGTCACTGTTTTCTTCACATGATCTTGACTGATGTCTTCATACATGTGTTCAACTGTTAAAGGCTGTCTTTGCTGAAACAATAAAAAAATGTTTTGAAATCACTGTTTAAAAACTTTTAGACCTAAACTTCCATGTTTAAAATACATTTATCCTCACCTCCCATATCACTTGTAATATAGAATTCCAGACTATTTAGAATTACCAGACTGTTTGGGGGAGAGTTTACAATCCATTTATGCCAATAAAGGGAGGAGAGAGGAGAAGTCTGTACATCAATGCTGTGATTTCAGCCACCATCTAATGCAATAAAGATCCCACAAAAAAAGCAAGTTCATGGCTGTCAAAGCATTTTATAACTTTACAACTCATATTTTGGGTCTATTTTGTTTCACTTTTTTGTTTCCCATTCATAATCATAAGAATGACAGGTTAAAACAAGTTAAATTTATTTGTTATCCTTTAATTCAATTAAGTAAATGAATTTAAAAAAAAGGGTTTTCTGTCTTAAAGAAAAAACCACACATGCCAATATGATCATTCTGTAAATGCCTCCTTGTATATTCAACAAATTTAATACAACAAACTAAGTTTAATTTCCCTTATATTTTGAAGGAATAACCCTCTGGGACCAAGCAATAAATATATAACAGATTATTTCTGTTTGATTCTTTATAGTGTTACTGTCACACTGAATAATTCATAGTTTCTTCAAAACAAGAATCAAGTTCAGTACTAATCATGAAATTGTAAAACAAATGATTTCTAAAATTTAGAAGGCCACAATATATACCCACAGACCAAATGACAAAGGAATTAAATCCAACAATTTAAAACATTTACATTAAAATATATTTTCTGTTTTTACCTCATCATAGCCGAACAACCATAGTCGTGGTGTCTGGTAATATTTATCATAAGTGATATAAAGGTCGTAAGTTCTTGTTTGCAAAATAGCATCTTCACCTCCAGCATCAGTTTTAGCTTTACAAGCTTCTACTATTTTCCTTGTGTCTAGGGTAGCCTGGCAATAGGGGGAGAAATTTACACCCATTAAAATCAGTATGAATCTGACAGGGGCACCTGGGTGGCTCAGTCATTAAGTGTCTGCCTTCGGCTCAAGTCATGATCCCAGGGTCCTGGGATCGAGCCCCACCGTCGGGCTCCCTGCTCAGTGGGAAGCCTCCTTCTCCCTCTCCCACTCCCCCTGCTTGTGTTCCCTCTCTCGCTGTGTCTCTCTCTGTCAAATAAATAAATAAAATCTTTAAAAATATATATAAATAAATAAAATAAAATCAGTATGAATCTGACAATTTAGAAAATATTTTCCCCACTCTCTATTTTTTTTTTCAAAAACAAACAGAACTTAAAAGCCAAAGCTAAAATATTATATGCTATAACCAATGCAAACATATAAATAAAGATTTATTGGAAATATCAAGATACTATTAGAAATACTAATCCCCAAGTTTATTCACTAAAAGTTAACTAAAAACTCAATTTACAAACCTCATCTGTTTCCAACAATCCACTTTCTTCATATTCTGTTATAAAAAGCAACAGAAGATTAATCAAGTTCAAAAAAATTTCCCAAACCAAACTATGTATCACTTCAGAGTATCATTCAAAACCTGGGCTTTTGCTTTTGTTTTTAACTGAAGATATTGAATAGGTATGAGGGACCTAATTTTACACCTCCAAAGCAGCAGATTCTTTAACTGACAGAGCCAGAGAAAGTTAGCTTGCCAACGCCTGGTCCAAGCTACAGCCTATCAGCAATACTGAACAGCATAATGATACTGTGGAACACTCAGTGACTCCATCGCATACACATGGCTATTTATATAATTGCATAAAATGTGCTCATTAAAATCATCATAGGCTTCCATGTTGCTGAATTCAGGGGTAAATTCCCAGTTTTCATCTTAACTGATCTCTCACAGGGCCATCTGGATGATTTAGTCCCACCTTGTTTGAACACTTTCCTTGGCTGTTAAAATACTGTATTTTCCTGGCTTTGTCTCTCACCTCACTGGCTTCTCCTTTACTATCTTCTATGCTCGATTCTTCTTCATCTCAACTTTTTTAAACACTGCAGTAACCAAGGGCTCAGTTGTTGGTCCTTGTCTTTTCTCTATCCACACTTACTCCTTTGATGATTTCATCTAGTCTTAATGGCTTTAAATGCTAATAATTCCCAAATTTATCCCTGGCTACAAACCTGGATATTTGTCTACTTATGGCTCTACTGGAATGACTAATGGACATTGCAAAGAGCACACATCCAAAACTGAACTCCCAAACTCCCCCTCCAAAGCGATTTGGTCCTGTAATTTTCCTTGTATCAGTTAAGACACCTTTCCAGACACTGTCAAAAATCCTTGGAGTCACACTTGACTATTTCTGTCTCTCTCATGCTACTCCCCCTCAGCAGCAAATCCTTTTGACCCTACCCTCAAAATATGTCCAGAATTTTGTTTTTCATCACTTTCAATGTTACCACTTGAGCCCAAGGTGTTATAATTTCTTGCCTAGATTATCAAAATAGCCTAACTATTGTCCCTAAACCTCTTCAATCTGTTCTTAATACAGCACTCACAGTGATTCTGTTAAAATGTTAAATCTCATTCTAAGTTCTTTTCTACTTAGAAAAACCCTCTAATAGCTTCTCATCTCACTGAGTTCGAGCCAGGGCCCTACATGATCTGGTTATCTCACTGACTCCACGCCTTACTTCTCTGCCTCTGCGCTTGCTCCTCTCTGAACGGGTATTTATTTTTTTAAACCCAATCAATGTGGGGCCTGAACTCATGACCTGAGATCAAGAGTCACATTCTCTACTGACTGAGCCAGCCAGGTGCCCCTGCTCACAGTATTTTATATAAGCTACACAAGCTCCTACCTCAGGTCCTTTGCACTCTTCCTTAGATAGCCAAATAGCTTGCTCACTCACTTCCTGCCAGGCTTTACTTAAAACTCATGTTCTCAATTAGGTTTTTCTTGACCAACCTATTTAAAATAACACTCATCCTTCCCCAAGACTCTGTCTCATTCCCCTCCTTTATTTTTCTCCCTAACACTTATAACCATCTAATATAGCTATATATTGCTTATCTATTATTTTTTGTATGTCTCCCATAACTAATCTCCATAAAATCATGTCTACTGCTTTATTTCTAGCACCAAGAACAGTACCTGATATATAGATACTATCGTGCCCAATGTTTGTTGAGTAAGGAATGAAAATTGCCTGTTATACTAATTGTTATATTACCTGCTATACCATCAACACTATTTTTTTAAGCAAAATTCCATATAAAGCAATTTTTTCTTTAGCTCTTTCCAAGGGAATGTAACAAACACAATAAAAGGCTGTCAGATATTTAAGGCAGTCCCACAGCTTGTACTCTAAAAACAGTGCTTTACTCATAGTATTCTTCCTACCCCCCACCCCAGCTTGGGTAACTGTACACAGTTCAGATAGATGGAATGCAGAAAGTATTTGTGCAAGGAGGTGGTGCTGACAATTATAAGACATTCAGGTGCAAGTGAAAAAAAACAAGTACATTTGAAGTTTAGGAGATCTGGACTGGAGATTTAGATATGAAGTTGATCACAGAGATGGTATGTGAGGTTGCTGTAAGCAATTTTGGTTACAAGTAATTCATTTTGATTTCTTCAAAGGATGGGAGTTTACCATAAAAATAAGGACAAAACTCTTACTAGAATTCAGGAACAGATATACAGCTAGGTTTAATGAGGGCTTAAAAGTAATTTAGGAAACAAAACTGAAAAGTACTTTAAGGAGCGCCTGGGTCAGGGCGCCTGGGTGGCTCAGTCGTTAAGCGTCTGCCTTCGGCTCAGGTCATGATACCGGGGTCCTGGGATCGAGCCCCGCATTGGGCTCCCTGCTCTGCTGGAGGCCTGCTTCTCCCTCTCCCACTCCCCCTGCTTGTGTTCCCTCTCTTGCTGTCTCTCTCTGGGAGCGCCTGGGTCGCTCAGTTGGTTAAGTGTCTGCCGTTGGCTCTGGTCATGATCCCCAGGTCCTAGGATCTGATTGAGCCTCGAGTCCTGCTCAGCGGGGAGCCTGCTTCTCCCTTCCCCTCTGCCCTTCCCCCTCACTTGTATTCTCTCTCTCAAGCAAACAAACAAACAAACAAAAGAAAAGGTACTTTGAGTCATGGCTACTCTGGCAATTTGGCTATGCATCACCTCCTCATCAGCAAACACCACTTGCTATTATGGTGCTTCAACTCCACTTGGCACCATCTTCCAGTACTGCATGCTATAAAACATTTCTATCTCACCATAAATTCTATCTATTTGGTCAAAAAAAAGAAAGAAAATACATAATACATGAGCAAACTTTGTTCTGCTCTGAAATAGTTTTTAAGAATTAGCTTAAGACGGGGTGCCTGGGTGCCTCAGTCGTTAGGCGTATGCCTTCAGCTCAGGTCATGATCCCAGCGTCCTGGGGATCGAGCTCCGCATCGGGCCCCCTGCTCGGTGGGAAGCCTGCTTCTCCTTCTCCCGCTCCCCCTGGTTGTGTCCCCCTCTCGCCATGTCTCTCTGTGTCAAATAAATAAATAAAATCTTAAAAAAAAGAATTAGCTTAAGAATCTGTATCTTCGAGATGTATCCCACTAGAAATAATGCTATATAGACTATGTCCTAGGTAAAGACCAACAGTCCAAGACCAAGGTACGTTCTGCACTAACTAAATTTAAACTAAATAAAATCCTCTCTAGGCTGTTAAATGTTAAAATCTAAAAATGGAGTACAATTCTTATCCACATCAATTACAAATATTCCAAAATCAACATCCTAGTGTGACTAAAGAAAATACAGAACATAAATACCTTCCATATCTGCAGCTTCTCCTTCGTCTTCTTCTTCCTCCTCCTCACATATTGCTGAGCAATCTTGAAGTTTTATACTGTCCTTTGAAATTAATTATAGTTAAAGTCACTTAAATATGTCCATTAGTTCAAATACTGAACACTCATGTGTCAGCACAATGCAAACCACTGTGAAAATAAGAGTGGTAAAGACAGTTCTTATCCTCAAGAAACTCCTACTCCAGTGGAGATAACAAATCCATAAACCAAATATTAAAAGTGATGTGCTAAGTGCTGTGACTGAAAAATATAAAACGTATCATAGAAGCACCAAGAATCATCTCAGCTAAATTTAACGATTTTTGCACTTCCAAAAAATAGTATTATTTAACCAATTCATTGGTTAAAATTACCTAAATTCTCACAACTTCTCTGAAAGGAGGAGACAATGTTAGTAGCATTTTACAAATGAACTCTAAAAGGAATAACACCAATATTAGAAAATTGGTTCAGAGTTATAATTTATCATATAATTTAAAGGAGAAAAAAATGTATATATTTGTAAATCACATTTATTATTATAAATCAAACATATTCTAATTTGTTAACAATATTTTAGGATGAATTAAGTAAAATTATCAAGACTTTACAGTTATTATAACATGTAAGATTTCAGTTAAATTTTTAAGCTATATTTGCACTAGAATAAAAGAATAATACTAACCAAAGACAAGCCTAATATACAATTATCATTTTACAAAATCAATATTCTAAAAATCTGAAGTCAATGTAGTAAAGTATAAAAAACTGAACATCTAGTTTCACCCAATTTACAGTTTTACTTAGAGAAGATTTCTATTTACCACTAGAAACTTAAATTACTTTTAATTTTTACTTAAATTACTTATCATTACCACACCCAAATGTGATACTAGAAGATAGTATGTGGATAATTATTAGATGAGCGAATATCTAACAAACTGATCATTAAGGGAAATTTTAATCATGTTGATGTTATGGTGATCATACCTGAAACAGTAAAACACAGTAGAAATCAACAAGAAAGATTAATACTTGGGTCTGGACAATAAGTATTACAAGAAATTATAAAAAATAATGTAAATTCTATATTAAATAGGAAATGACAGGAAAGACATTCAAGTTGTACATTATTCTAAGTAGTCATCTTTTAGTCCGACATAAGGATGTTAAGTGGGATAACAAGTACCATATTAACCATTACTGCATTTTAAAAAAATTCTTGAATTACCATAAACCTATCAAAAAATGCTATCCACACTACTCTGCCATTTATCATTCCCAAAGTGTGAAGCATATACAATTAATGGCTGGAGTAAACAAGATTTTCTAAAGTAGCAAAAGCCATTTTGGTGATTTCTCTTTAGTCGTTCAAATTCTCCAAAAAATAGAATTTCAAAAGAATGAATTTTCAGGCCAATGAAGTGAACTTTAATCCCCAGCAAGCATAAAATTGTACATTGAAAAAAAAAACAAAAAACTTGTTTTAGTTTCTAACACTTCCTGTTAAGACCCAGTTATAAATCCCAAAAGATCCAAATGACAAAAACACACACAAGAGAGTATCTTAAACTAGTAATTCTTATAGTAAATGTTTTATAAGGACAAAAGAAACTCAATTACTCTGTCCAAATATCCTATCCTCTAAGAGATCTGTTAAAAAATAATTAAGAAAAGATAAGGGTAAAGGCATTTTGTATTCTTTTCAAACAAATATATGAAAACAACTGCAATCATTTTCTCTCTAGAAATGAAAAGCTAATATAATACAGACAGTTTGAATTAACTGAAAATTTTCAATCAGAAAAATTCCACCCAGTTATAGATTTTTACTCCCCCCCCCCACAATAAATCATACAATAAAACCTAACTGATTTAGCTTCCAGTCAAAATATATATTTTGGATGATGTTAAAGTTTACCTTTAAATTTTTAAAAACAAAAACTTCCACCCAAAATAGCAGTGAATTAAGAAACTATAAAATTTAAACAATATTATCATTAGCATCTAATCAGCAAGTACATAAACCTCAAAAACCTCCATTTACAGAACATCTGGTACTTACACTTAAGAATAAAAAGCTATTTCTTTTAAACTAGCCTAGTAGCCTTCCCAATTGGTGAAAATTAGTAGTTACAATCTTAAAAAAAAATTTTTTAACCATACAACAGACTAAGGAAAATAAGCATTGGGCAGCAGCAGTTTGGATATAGGAAAGTGAGAAAAGAAAAAAACAACTGGAATTTTAAAAAGCTTGAAAATAATCAGGTTGAAGAAGAATATATATATATGCAAATAACTATGTCATTGAAATTTAGAAATGTAACTAATTAACCAGTACCTTGCTTTCCAATGTAATCTCCTTAACTGCTTCAGTTATCCCTGCAATACCTGTTTAAAATTTAAAAAAATAACTGAAATTGTAAACATCTTCTATTTACCAGATTCAAGCAACATATAAGCACTTAAAATTACCTAAATTCTCACAACTTCTCTGAAAGGAGGAGACAATGTTAGTAGCATTTTACAAATGAACTCTAAAAGGAATAACACCAAAAACACTTTTCAAATTGAAAAAAAAAAAAAATACCAATGTGATATTTTACCATGATTATTCTACTCTATCACTCATTTACTATTCCTCATTTACTTTCCCAGTGTGAGTCTCTACCCAACATATTCATTCTCAAAGTGAACACATTAGGAGACTACAGGACTCATATTTATTTTTATTCAAAACCACATTGAAATTTCCTCAAGAAGATATTAATGTTATTTGTTTCAGAAATCTAGGACATCCAGAAGTAGTAATACCACACCACATTTATATGGGGCTTTCTATTTTACTGTTTCCATAGCTTATTTCAGCCTTACAAACACTATCCTTTGAGGTAATTAATAAATCATTTCTCCCTATGACGAAATAAAGTCTCCAAAGATGAAATAACTTGAGTCTCACAGTTAGTGAAGAAATTGGGATTCAAATCCACATGTGCTAACTTTTAGTTCAATGTTCTGTCCACTACACCTCATTAAGCAACTACTTTGAACCTACTTGTCTCAATGAAGGTGGCACTATGCAGAAGGGGCACCACAAGTCAGCTAAATAATATTTCTAATTCAAAATACATGTCAGTGTTTTTAATTCAATAGTTCAACAGGATGAAATACACTAAAGAGGAAAAAAAAACACCCTACATACAAAATAAGCTTTGCCCCTTTGTTAATCTTCTAAAACCTTTATATATCTGTTCAACATCTCCAAACTTAATAACTTACTTTCACTAATAGAAAATGTCACAATCCACAGCTCTAACATAAAGCTTTTACTTCATAGTTTTTCTACAAAATACTACATAATAAATATGATTATTTCATAACAATAAAACCCAAATCTTGGCAAGCTGAATTGGTATTACAAAACAATCAATGAATCCAGTACTTAGATACAAACAAAATAAACCTCTTCAATCCATCCCAATATAATAATGTAGTAGTATTCCACTAAACTAGACTCTTCTAAAAGTAGGACATACTGGCAAAGAAAAGAAAAGCTCAAATGACTCTAATGAGGGTAATATTCTCAAGAACTGTGATGGTTAATTTTATGTCACCTTGGCTAGGTTATCATGTCCAGATGCTCAGTTAAATACCAATCTAGATGTAGCTGTGATGGTTATTTTGTAGATTTTAACATTTAAATCCAAAGACTGAATAAAGTAGATTACTCTCTATAATGTGGGTGGGCCTCATCCAATCAGTTGAAGGCCTTATAAGGAAAAACTGAGGTGCTCAGTAAAAAGAAAGAATTCTGCTTTCAGACTGTCTTCAGACTTGAGTTGAAACAATCAGCCCTTATCTGGGTCTTCAGCCTGCTGGCCAGTTCGTCCTATAAACTGCCGTCTTGCTAGCTCCTGCAATCATGTAAGCCAATTCTCAAAATAAATCTATCTATACCTAATACCTGTATCTATATATACATCAATTTTTCTGTGTCTCTGGAGAACCATGACCAATACAAGGGCTAAGAGAAATAAAAGAAACCTATGAGAAGTAAAGATGAAGCAAAGAGAACTGAGGTGAATAAGGAACCAGGCACGAGACCTTCTAAGTCAACTGGAAGCAGTGTTTTAATCAAATCACAATATAGTTTAAACTAAAATTCTAAGGATATCTCTCCAGCAGGGCAAACATTTTTTCAGTTGTTGAATTTCTATAATAGATTTTCATCAATCCAATCACACTGACACCTATTTATCTCCGTAATGAATGCCTCTGTAAATATGCACCTAGATTTTGAGTTAGTGATTATGGAATTGAATACAACCAGACATCAAAATAAGTCATTTACTTGACATCAGAAACACAGTGCTATAACTAATGGCTCTAGTTAGTCAACAATTTCCTACACATGTGCTGCCCACATCTTCCACCACAGGAAAACTAAAGCAGAGCAGCTGAACAAATTTGCAAAGATCAAAAAATAAAGAAGTCCATCTACCAGCACTCTCAGTGGGGGAAATAGGATGATTTTTTAAATCATTTTAAAAAGTTGTTCAATCCACTATTTTCCCAAGGCCTTGACATTAACGTTAAACTCAACTCATCAAGAAATAAACAAGTTTCAAATCAAGAAGCCCAAGTCCTGAATCTATGCCTATATCATCATAAACACATGACAATGTCCCTTTTTAAAAGTAGAGGGAAAACTGACCTAACAAGGTACTTTTTCCTGTGCAGATTACTTAGCTCTCTGACTACTGCAGTGGGTCTCAGCCGATGGCAGCAATTTTGCCCTTCATGGAATATCTGGCACTGTCTGGAGGCATTTTGAGTTATCACAACTGGGTGAATACTACTGGCATCTAGTGGGCAGAGACCTAGATGCTGCTAAACATTCTGCAATGTACAGAAAATGCTACAGCAAAGAATCATGCAGCCCAAAATGTTAGTAGGGCTAAGGTTAAGAAACCTTGCTCTAGTACTACTTCTGATATACCTGCTACTTTCTAGGACTTCATGGGAGAAAACTTATTTTTTAGTATTCTAGATTTAAACTTAGAACACATTTTCTTCATTAAAACTAAGTCATAAATGGCATTTATATAACTACATAAATTAACTATTATAATTAACTAAGTGAAGTACTATCATTAATTTATAGTATTGTATGTAACTATATTTATATAACTATGTGAATGCAGATTAGTATACACTGCTATAGCTAAATTAGTATAGCTAAGTTAGCATGGCTAAGTTAATATAGCCATAGCAGCATATGCTAATTTGCATTTACATAGTTATATAAATATAGTGGCAAAATAGGTTTTTAGGACTTGAAATAAAAAATCATCTTCAGGCTTATAAATAACTTCTGCAAACATACACTTACAAAAGGCTTGAATTTAGTCAATTCTTTTAACACAAATTTATTGAACAACTTCTGTACCAGATACTATGTCAGATACTGAGGATTCAACAGTGACTCTCAACCTAAGGAGTGTGGTCCTTACAATCCTCTTATAGTCATTCAACAAATAAATATTAAGTACTTCTAAATGCCAGCTCTCTGAGTAAAATAAACATACATATAGTTCCTGTCCTAAAGCTTATCATCCAGCAATGGAATGACATGTAAATAAGGAATTCTAAAGCAAAGTAGTATGCCTATGCAGCAGTTCTGTCTTTCTTTCTTTAGAAATAAAGAAAATGATATGGGTATTTTCAATTTGCAACTGAAGTAGCAGTACTATAGAAATTTGGTATACTCCAAGGGCATTTTTTCTTTTTTTCCAATTTGTCTTCCTGCTTCTTTTCAGATAAAAGTCTATTGGGACAACTGTACCTTATGTATCTTTTGTTTTTGTTGTTTTTAAATCAACGCTGTAATAAAAGATTGTAAAAACATTTAAAACAATTTAAACTAACATATGGTATTCTATTTTCCTCTTACCTGTGTTATGATAAGTATCTACCCATCCCCCATCACCATCATCTTCTTCAATGATAGCTTCCAATTCATCTGAATATTCCATCTGTTTGCACCGCTTGTAGCATGGCACTATAAAATAAATGGCAAACACAGTTACTAGCACATAATCTGCTTCCTATAAATCTATTAGAAAAAAGAGACAGTTTAGTCCATTTTAAGGAAATATTATATTTCACTTCTAATAAAAGTGATTAAAGAGTTGTATGCAGTCCACAGACACATTAATGACCACATTTATCTTTCCCTAATAGCTTTGTTAGAACACAAATAGAAAGGCTCTACTGGAAATTTTCTACGTATTCTTTACCCTGATGGTCTGTGAAGAACAGCAGGCTAGAGCCAGACATAACATTGTTCAACTTTAGGCTAATGAATACCTTATTTTAATAGCTTTACTCTCAAAACAGGAAGGCACCACCTGTCATTCTCAGGGGTGGTAGAGGTGACCTCCAGTTTGCAATGCTATAGTAACTTTTAATATGTATTTCATAATTTTTATTTAAGTTCCAGCTATTCATAATGGATAAGCCAGTGTAAAATTCACTAAACTGCTACATTTTACCATCTTACACAATATTGGAGCCAAGTTTTTCATATAGTATATGTGTCAATTAACAGGTATTATTCATATAAGCCTAAAACTTAACAATTATAATGTAAAAACATGATGAAATGGCTATTAACCTCTTGATTTAAAAAAAAAAAAAAGCAGGGTATGAATGATCAATTCTAATAAAACATATGCTGTAGGAAAGAAAAAAACTGATTTGTTATACATATTTTCCCTTTCTGTTAATAGATAAATTAGGACAAAAATCAATGCACTTTATGTGATTAGATAGGGACTATAACAACCTTCTGATGCTGTTTTCAAAATTAACTTCATAAATGAGAAACTAGCAGTTTCAAAAACATTTTTTGTTCCTAAAGGCAATCTTTCAAAGACACAATCTTTAGCTTGGAACTTTTAAATGTCAAAGGTAGTATCAATTTCATTTTTCATGACAAATGTTTAAGTCTAAAGAAGATCAAAATCAAATAACCAAAAAGTTTATAATTATGAAGTCAACTTTAAAAAAAGGCAATTAAAATTCCAAATTCCAAATTTGCTTGGGCCCTTTCCCTCCACATCTTAAAACCAGACCTTTTTGGCAAAAAGTAGTGACAAAAAGGAAGGAGGTAGGGGCGCCTGGGTGGCTCAGTTGGTTAAGCGACTGCCTACGGCTCAGGTCATGATCCTGGAGTCCCGGAATCGAGTCCCACATCGGGCTCCCTGCTCAGCAGGGAGTCTGCTTCTCCCTCTGACCCTCCTCCCTCTCATGCCCTCTGTCTCTCATTCTCTCTCTCGCAAATAAATAAAAAAAATCTTAAAAAAAAAAAAAAAAGGAAGGAGGTAAAAATGAAATACGGAAAAAAATACTCTAGCAATAGAAAACCCAGAGTTTCATCAAATTTCCAAATTTCTGTATGGCTTCAAGCATAAATTAAGATCAGTAAATGCTAAGGTTTTGGGCACCTGGGTGGCTCAGTTGGTTAAGCATCTGACTCTTGGTTTCAGCTCAGGTCATGATCTCAGGGTCCTGAGATGGAGCCCCACATCAGGCTCCCCACTCAGCAGGAGTCTGCTGGAGATTCTCCCCTGCTTCTTTTGTTCTCTCTCTCTCAAATAAATAAATAAATCTTCAAAAACAACTTTTAAAAAAATGCTAAGGTTTTTTGTTTTTTGTTTTTTTTTTTAATACAACTCTTTGTGCAAAATTTACTAATATATGCAACGTAATTCTTACCATTTTTGGTGACCAAAAATTGTTTGCCTGTTGGTAGGTATGCCTTCACTTTCAATTCTTCCCCTGTAGCCCTTTAAAAAGAGCAAAAAGCACCAAAATATAAGAACTATTTTAAAAGGCAAAGACAGAACAGAAGATATCACATGTAAATATCAAAACTACACAATCCACACTCCTGAGAAAATTGTTTTAGGACTAGTTTTGGAAGGATGCCATTAAGTGATGTATGTTAGGGCATGGAAGAGCATAGCATTATAAGTGAAATGTACTAAGAGACGCAGAGAGACCTAAGAGAATTTAAATTAAATATGAGACAAAAAAGACAGAATATAGAACTATTAAGCAACTATTATGTTTGCCTCTAAACAAAAAGAAAATGTTGTTCCCTAGAGAGTATAATCTCAGACTTTTAATTCTCAAGTACTGCTCATCTTCAGATCAAGAAGAGGCAGAAAAATATCTGTAGGACATTATATAACAAAGTAGGTGGTTGGCAAGATCCCTAAAATTGGAATGGAGAGAAAAAAGATGCTTTGAATCGCAAGATGGTGATATTAAAAATAATGACTGAAAACAGAAAAAAAAACCCTTTCATTGAGTGTTTACTTAGAACTCTAACACGCATTATTTTTATTTACTCCTCAGAACCCTAAGAGGTGAGTAATATTAATATCCCCATTTTAGCTTAAAGAAGTCAGACTGCTCAAGGTCAGGAAACCAGAACATAGAAGAGCAAGTGAATCCAGGGCTCCTGCTCTTAAACACTACTCTCTCTGTGGGTCAGACCAGCTATACCACTTCTGATTTTTCATAGCTACCCTGGACTATATTACTAAGAATTTGTTCAAAGATTCTTCTGTGGGTGACCTAATGGAACTGGCCAGAGCTGGAGTGGCATGTGTTATCTGTCACAAACATCTGAAAAAAACTTGGAGTCTACTGCCTTTTATCAAAGCTTCAGTCTAAAGTTTAAACCATAGATACGAGCACAAGATAAAGCCAGAAAATGACCTACTATCTTAGTAACCTTCTAGGCTTCTTTAAACCATTCTCAAGTGTCAAATTCAATAATGACATGGCATTATTGAAGAATATACAATACTGTCATGATGGCATTTGTAGACACAAAACTGTAACATGGAAATAACCTGTTTCTAGCACTGGTTTAAAATGAATTGTTCCGGGGCGCCTGGGTGGCTCAGTCGGTTAAGCGTCTGCCTTCAGCTCGGGTCATGATCCCAGGGTCCCGGGATGGAGCCCCACATTGGGCTCTCTGCTCAGCGGAGAGCCTGCTTCTCCCTCTCCCTCTGCCTGCCGCTCTGCCTACTTGTGCTCTCTTTCTGTCAAATAAATAAAATCTTAAATAAATAAATAAATAAATAAAATGAATTGTTCCTTTGGCCCCAGTTCAGCCAGAAGTGTGGACGTTGGAGTAGTGTATAACTGAGTTCTAAATTATTTCAACTATCACAATTCATAAAGTGAAACTATAAACTACCTGCTAAAAAAAGATCCTGTCCATATACACATATTCCTGTAACAATATTATAAATCATATGTCTGAACTAATTAGACAAATAAGGACTATCACAAAGAAACCTGAAGAAATGTGTATCTATTATATTGAAGAAAATCCTAAATTAGTTCCTTTTATAAAATGGATGTTATTTTAAATTTTATATACCTATTTGACTTCAAATACATAAAAATTATAGGCTAGAACAAAGTTAAATGTAATTTTAATAGACAATTTATAATTTAAAAAAATCAATCACCCTTACTAAATCATCAGAGAGCTATGATATTAACTCAATTTTAAATATGAAACAGAAATACACATAAGGAAGACAAGGGCATAAAAATAAATGAACCTGACATTTTGGCCTTTCTTGGTACATTAAGAAATAGTGTTCTAAAAGATAAAGCGCAATTGATAAAAAGCTGTAAAACAATTTTGGTTATGAGTCAAATATAAAAATTGAGAAGAGAATAGGCCACATCTAAAAGAGAGTTCCAACTTTGGCTTAAAATAGTTTTAACTATTTATATGAAGGAAAACATTATCAGTTCTAACTTTATTTAGAAACCCTGCTCCCAAATTAAAACTGTACCTTTCAACCACAACTGAAAAAGTGTCACTAAGGGAATTAAAATAAAAAGAAAAAAGGATATAACAAGTTGAACCATTTATATCCAAACAAGATGATAATTCCAAAACAATTCTAGCCTAATTAAAATAGCTCTGCCAGTATTGGGATCACTTTTTCAGCCACAGTCAGGTGGTTTTACCCTAAGTACTTAAACATAATGAAACAGCATTTGTTTTAAAACATTCTCTTATTATTCAGAATATTTAAAATATGTTATGAGATCTGCTAAGTTGCTTAAATTACTTTTTTTAAATTAACTTTTACAATAAAAAAAGTTAATGAAAAAAACAAAAATGTAAAGTATATTACCAGCAGATTTCCAGTTACGGCCTTTAATGAGTATCATGAACTTTCCCTTTCAACTAATTCCTAAAGTGGGAGCATACTTTTGAACCTTATAGAAGGTCTTATGATTAAAAAACCTAAGACTTTGCAAAATATCTGCATTTATTAATGTTATAAAAATATTCAGTAAACATTTCAGTTTGAAAAAAATGAGCTGGTCAAATTTATTAAACTCTTGAACATTATTTTTTAAAGATCCACCACAAAATCAGACCTAGACACTATAGAGAAAGGGAGTACTAATAAAGAAGTAAAGGCATTTATCTTAAAAATGTCTCTTTTATTCTAACAGAGCAAAACAAAATAGGTATAACAGCCAATTTGTCAGCCTTTATTTTACCTTAAGTATCACTGGCACACTGCTTAACAGAAAAATCTACTAGAACAGAGTTAAATTGGTCATTCTAAGGTTCGTGCCCTCAACCATTTTGCAAACTGCCACAATTATAAAGTCATACCTTTTACTAATTTCTATTCCTCACTCAAGATTACTTACCATTGCCACGTTGGACAGTGGTGGACTAAGTGATCTCCAGCTGCCACAAACTATTTAGAATTGAAAAGGAATATAAAAGAAAAAGGAAAAAAAAAAATTGAACATCACTGAGTGTAAGATGATAAAAAACCGAAGTGATCATCCTGTGTAAGCTTGATACCCAATAATCATACAAATGCAAACAGCAACAAACTTGCTCTACTAGTCTGATGATTTTTGATTATTAAACTGCAAAATTTTTTACATCCATAAAATTTAAATTTTGCAAGAAAAAACACTGAGTGCTATTTATTTAAATTCAATTTTTATCATTGGATTAAATAATGCCAAAAGGATACAGTATTATGAAATGAATAAAGGTAACACTGCAGGATTTAAAATGTCAAAACCATTTTATGGATAAATAAGATGAAGACAGATTCCTGCTAGGGGCTTAAAACTCAATGAAGATCTTTGAGAAAAACTACTAAATAGATAAAGGCCTATGATGTAAGGAGTTTATGACATCACAGTGCACATTTCTCTCTCTTTTTCACGTTAACAAGAGTGAAAAATGTAATGCCAAACAATGGGGAAAGTTAGAAGCTTTTGGATTGACTCAGAAAATACCAACACAGTTAAGAAATTGAATCCTCTAACACCTTAGACTTTCTGGGCAGGCTGAACATTGCAAAAGTTTTTGTTTTTCTTCAGAAATCAAAAACAGACTCAGGAAGAAAGAGTTTAACCTTTTGAGAATTTCCATTATACATGAGCATGAACTGACCTTACTGTAAGACAGAAATCCTGCTTATTCTTGAGAGCAGAAAATGAAAGAAAGTCTCTTAAGCATGACTGCAGTGTCCCAACTCAGGCAATACAGACACATACTTTCCTAATTACTTCTATTTCATAATAGCTCTAACTTAAATTCATGTATTTTCATGGTTAATTACACAGCAAAAAAATACAGTATCTTTAATCTTCTACTGTTTGTCTCAGAAAAGAATTTCTATATATAATACTCTATTTTCATTTAAGAGAGTAAAAATTTTATAAAATAAGTTTTCTAAGAGTAATTTCTTTCAAGAGATACATTAACAAGATTTAACAGCATATTCCCAACAGCAACTTTTCAAATGTTTCTATTCTTGTATTTTAAAGAATCTTATTATTATTTCAACTAGTTAGGTAAAGACAAAAACCCAAATAAAAACAATACTCCCTCCCAAAGTTTTAAGCATTTTAGGTCGCTGTAACCAAATGCTACCTTTACCTTTAACTCTGTGGTTACCAGGAACTAATTTATCACCACCAAAAAAGTATTAATTCAACAAAATGCAAGCAAAACAAAGAGTTAAAAATTTAAAAATTCTTTAATGATATTGCCTTGTCACAAGACTCTAATATTTTATTCTCTGGCACCTCTAGTAGCATCTATTAAAAAAAGAATAGGAGCACCTGGCTAGCTTAGTCAGTTGAGCATCAACTTACATCTTGGGGTTGTGAGTTTCAGCCCCACGTTGGGTGTAGAGATTACTTAAAAAATAAATAAAATTTTTTAAAAAATAACAAAACACTAGAAGGTAAGAAAAACTATAAAAGAGCATAGAATTGCACAGATAATTAGTACATGTGTATATCTGCCCTCTTTAACAGTGGCCATTATTGCACGCTTCATATGCTCAAATGAAACAAAATGTAAGGCAGACTCAAATTTCTCAATTCTCAGTATCGCTTGCAGTAGCTTTCTCTCAGTGATTAAATATTATACAATACTGAATAACTCCAAGATAGAACCAGTTATTAACATTTTGGTCAGCAACTTTATCCTTCAAGCTATTCTACTACTAATACTCTACTTAAATCATACATATGTATATTAAAGTAATTTTAGTCAGGCAATTCTGTATTAGATAATGCCTACCCCTCTTTTTAAACATAGTACTTCCAACAGCTCTCCATGAAAACACAGAGAGAGCTGGAGGATAAGAGCCAGAAGCCCAGAAACAGTAAGAGAAAACAAATAAATAGATCACCTCAGTAGATCTTTTATCCAAAGCAAATTATGTCTTGTTTTCCTCCTCTAGACTCATTCTAATCTAACTCAATCCCGTAACCGTGCTCTATCTCAATCCAGCATTATGTGGTTGGTACCCTGCTAAGCTAGTTTTGCCTTGCATTTTTTTTAAAAAAGGAGGAAATTCATAAACCACTTAATGATACAGTTAAGTGTTATTCATTCTATGGTTAGTAGCTGTTTTAAAACAGCTTCAGTCTATCCAATGACCACAGACTTGCATCTCTAACTCCAACCACCTATTTACCAATTAGTCATCTTCCCATAGATAAAGCCAAAGAGTGCAAGAAGAACAGCATACTTTCATCCCTCCTCCTGATTTCAAATAGTTTTAAGAGCCAAGTCTAAATTACACCTCTGTTTGGCAAGAAAGTTAACAATACCAAAACTTAGTTTTATGTGGCATTCAAGGTATTAAACTCATGGTGCCTAAGGTAGAATAGGTCCTTTAGAGAATGTCTAGCCAAAATCCCTCATTTTACAAACAAGGAAACATGACTGTCAAAGCTTAGATTTGCCCAAGTCAGAAAAGGAGAAATTAAGAGAAATGGGCCTAGAAGGCAAATCCCCTATGTTCTTTCTATACCACCATGTGTCTTCATTAAAAATAAAGATAATTTTAGATAAAAGATCAATTCAGTGCACCATCCTCAGAACTCACAAAGATTTGGGACTCAAAAGATTCCATCACAATTGAAAACTGAAAGATCAGTTGATTCTTAGGCTTGAGGTCTTAGATCTGGCAATAGCCAGATCATAAAATATGCCCCAATTCAAAATGTTTCTTTCAATACAGTAAGTAAAATTCTATTGCCAAATAAGTGGTATTTTTAATGAAAGTTAAAGGTGAAACTTAAAATAAATTCTTTGCTATTTATTAAGACTAAAAAATAAGTCTGATGCAACCGTAACTATTCATGAAACTGGGATGTAAAAGGATGTTTAGAACAGTATTTATTTCTCTAAGGATAACAAAACAAACTACCTAACGGAAAGAGAACACTTTTATTATATAGATTTGGTGACCAAGTAAAATGATTCCTCAAATTATTCCTTCAAATAATTCTATGTTAAAAGTTCAATAAAACACAACTCATCTATAAAATAGACATCAGTTTCAGTATTAAGCAGATTCAACATTACTTGGTTAATAGAAAAAATGAAAGAATTGTGAGAAAAAAATCAGCATTATGTAGCAATAAAATATTTAAGCTAAATACTGAAAGAAAATTTAATATCCAAGCAGAGAGCCAAAGTTTCCAAATGAAAAGCCACAAAAACTCATGTTTGATATAGACAGAGGCAAGACAACAGCAAACACCACAGAGCCCACTGTATAGCCTCAATGTAACACAAATATGAGTGGAGGGTAAACAACCATCAGAATCTTTTCCATTCCCTCTCCCACCTCCATTTCTAAATAAAGAGGAACTATAAAGAAATATGAGAAGTGGCAAACTGAGAGAGAAGTTACATCCTCTCTTATGGGAAGTACAAATCCCTATAAAATTGCTAATATAGTCAAAAGAATCAAGATTAAAGTTTAAGATGTTTCCTTAGAAAGCCAAAAAACCACCCAGGTAAATATAAAATATAATAGCTTCAGAATATCTTTAACACTCACCTCTTCTGGGGTGATAACACCTGTTTCCTTAAACTTTGATTCCTAAAGAAAGCAAAAATAACGTATTATTTTTCACTTTCAAATTAAAAATGTTTGTGGGCAAGTATCTGTCTGGCACCCTTCCAGGCAACAGAGCACATACAAAAAAGAATCTATTACTGGTACCTGACCCCAAGGAATATACAAGTCTAATGAAGGTAACTGACATGAAAATAATTACAATGCAATTTGATCAGTGCTATAATAGAGCAAAGCTCTTTGGAAAAACATTAAGCCTTACAATGATTTTGTGAAATGACCAAATATCTTTATTTTACAGAACAGTAAAAATGTCTTAAAAATGTTTAGGGAAATTTTACTATTCAGCCAACATCTCCAACATCTCATTTCAATTGAGTAACACTAGAAAATCTAGAAGTCATAAATCATTTAATCCTTTTTCATGATTTATTTAATTTTTTTAAAGACTTTATTTATTTATTTGAGAGAGAGAGACAGGGAGAGAGGGAACACAAGCAGGGGGAGTGGGAGAGGGAGAAGCAGGCCCCCCGCGGAGCACGGAGCCAGATGCCGGGCTTGATCCCAGGACCCCAGGATCATGACCTGAGCCGAAGGCAGACGCTTAACGACTAAGCCACCCAGGTACCCCAATCCTTTCCCATTATTATCTCCAAGATATTGATAAAATATTCTCTCCTCTAAAGCAAAGATGCTATTTACCAAATATTTCTAAATTTTAAGTTAAATGTTAAGATTTTGTAGTACAGTCTACAAAAATGAAAGGATTCATTGATGAACATCATTCATTCAACAAGTATTTACCGAATAACCACTATGTGCCAGGCACTATTTGAAGTAAGGGGGATATAGGAGTAGATAAAATAGACCAAACTCAGCCTTATCCTCATAAGGAGTTTAAACTCTAGTGGAGTGAAAAAGCCAAATGGTAATGAAAACCACAAGGAAAAAAATGAGGCAGCTAGGAAACTGGTCAGGGGTGGAGGGAGAGTGATGGCTATTTAAAATAGGATGGTGGGGCGCCTGGGTGGCTCAATTGGTTAGGTGGCCAGCTCTTGCTTTCTGCTCAGGTCATGATCTCAGGGTCCTGGGATGGAGCCCAGGGCATGGTGCCCAGGGCATGGCAGGCTCCATGCTCGGGGCGGGGGGAGTCTGCTTGAGGATTCTCTCTCTTCCTCTCTCCGTCTGCCCCTCCCTCCTCTTGCTCACACATGTACTCTCTCTAAAATAAATAATCTAAAAAAAAAAAAAAATAGGGATGCCTGGGTGGCACAGTCGGTTAAGTGTCCAACTCTTGGTTTCGGCTCAGGCCTGATCTCAGGATCATGAAATCAAACCCTGCATCAGGCTCCATGCTGGGTGTGGAATCTGCTTGAGTTTCTCTCTCCCTCCTCCCCACCTCTCTATCTAAAATTAAAAAAAAAAAAACTAAAACAAATAAATAATAAATAGGATGGTTAAGAAAACGAAGGTTTCACTGATAGGTGACTACTGACCAGAGACCTTAAAAAAATGAACAAGGCACAAGGCTGTAAAAGAGCACTTTAGGCAGATGGTGCGCCGAGTACAAAAACCTGAGGCAAGAGAGTATTTAATGGAGTAACAAAGAGGTCAGACTAGCTCAAGTAAAAGTGAGCAAGGAACAAAGCTACATTGAGATAAGGGCTTCTATCAATCAAGTAGAGGATTGAAGATCATTGTAAGGACTTTGGTTTTTACCGTACCTTGACTTTTCTTAATTTCTACTTGCTAGGATAAGTCATTGTTTTCTTTCCGAAGGATTTAGTTTTTCCTTCTTATGTCTAGTAGGAAACTACAAGGATCCTCTCTGTAAACAGGGACGGGCAAGGAGAGGGTCAGTAATTCTGCTTTCCTTATTACTGAAAATACATACTGACAAATATATACTAACAAGCTAACACTCTCCAGTTTGGAGAATAAGCAAAATGACTTCTCAAAACATAATTCTGTTATAAGTTCGATAAAATACAACTGGCCAATAAAACAGAAGTTTGTTTTTAAAGACTTTATTTATTTGACAGAGAGAGAGAGAGAGAGCACAAGCAGGAGGAGCAGCAGGCAGAGGGAGAGGGAGAAGACGACTCCCCGCTGAGCAGATAGCCAGATCCCAGGCCTGATCCCAGGATCATGACCTGAGAGGAAGGCAAGATGCTTAACCAACTGAGCCACCCAGGCGCCCCTGAAACATTAGTTTAATGTTTAATTTGGGAACTTTTTTTTTACTCTTTCTCTCTGAAACTAAAGAGTTTAACAATCGTGTATTATTTAAATGCTGCATATCTAGGTAGACATGTTTCTGAAAAATGACATGCAAAAGAATCATTTGATTCAAACATCAAAATTATTTTCAATTTCAAAGTTGACTAATATTAATTACAAAGAATTTCACAGTAAAAAATATATAAGCATAGCAAGAGTTGGAATTTTCATTTATAAACTTTTCTTTTTTTGTTTTAAACTTGGCCCAACAAGCTATCATTTTAAAATCAGTCTTAGGAATAAATATTAAAAAAAGTACATGACTAACATTTCCCTTTGTCATGGAAAGGGAGCAAAGTAAAACTATCCACTATTCTTCTTAGCATACTAGAATAACTTATTATAAAGAAGACCAACCATATCCAAGGATATTTCATCCCCACAATAAGATCTGTAAAATTTTCATTGAAAGCTTAAAAAAATAAAAGCACTTAAGCAAGAACTCCCTATTCAAGAAATTTCTTCTCATTGCTCACTTATCAGAAAGGAAAAAGTTACAATGACAAAAAACTTATAAGACTTATAAAACTTGAATGTACTTCTAGAAATTTATCTCTGAAAATTAAAGTCACTGTTAAAATAGCTAATCTGTTACTACTTTTACCTTAAAAACGCTGTATTATTGACAAAGAAAAAAAAAGAGTAAATATAGGAGGATCAAGCTGCTGGTTATCAACAAAGAAGTACAGGATTTACAAATAGTTTTCGGCTATTTTAAAAACTCGGAAAGGGAAGTTCTGCCTGTTAGTTGGGTTCAATGATGCTGACAGAGATAATGTTGCAATTCACCTTGTTCCTCTGAAATCTAACAAGAGGGGACCTCAGTCACAACTTACTATTTCAAGCTCCTAATTATAAGAGACTTTCTATGACATTTGAAAGAAAATAGTGACATGTCATTTTACTACCAAATATTGATTTCGTTTTTAAAAAGATAAGCAAAACTAAAAAGTTTAAAAGACTTCCAATGTTAAGATTTATGTTCTCAAATCTACTTAGCTGCCGACCACCTTCCAACTTGACGTACCCAGACGCGCCGGGTTCTGACGGGTGGCGACAGCAATGCGCACACGGCGTCGCTCCAAGTTTACCTGAATTCAGAGCCCGAAAGCCCTAGAGAACAGCTCGGTAAGACCTCCGGTAGGGCTGCACCCTTTCCTGTGTCCCACCCTTACCACCTTCCTACACTTTTCCCCGCCGGAGAACACGGTGTCCCTCCCGGCGCCGGGTCCTCAATCCCTGCGGAGTTGAGCGTGTACCTGACCAGCCCATGGCAAGCCCGGCCTGGCTTACCTTGAGGACCGGGGTCAGGTACTCAGCCACTTCCAGTGCTTTTCCCTTCACCGTGTTAATCACATTCTGCATCCTGGGGCCGGAGAAGCGGCCGGCCCCGCAACGGGGCGGGAAGGGCAGCCGGGGAACGGACGGGAGTCAGAAAAAATCCCCGCTGCCGCCGACGCGCATCAGCACCCGGCCGGCGGCACCCAAGGGGACGGGACGCGACGGGACGCGACGGGACGGACCGGACGAGGGGGAGGGGCGGCCGGCGCCAATCGCGAGGGCAGGGCGCGCGCTGCTCGCCACCCAGGCAGTTCGCGGCGGACCGGGCCAAGGTGTCACCTGGCCGCGAGGGAGGGCGGCGGGGACAAGGGGAGAGTTAGGAGAGGCGGGCGCACGCGCACCCCTCGCCTTCTCGGGAGCTGTCTTCTCCCCCTTGCTTCACTCGCGCCCCTTCCGGCTTCCCCTTCTCTCTCTTGCCGTAGCTCCGCCGCCACCTGGGCCTCACGTGACTCAGGACTCTCCCGACACGTGACGCGAGAAAGGGCGCGCTGGGGCGGGCTCAGGCCGCTTCTTCCCTCCTTCCGGAAGCGTAACACTGAACGCGCCTGCGCAATGGGTACCAGGTCCGCTCTTTCCCGGTTGGGACGTTATTGTGCTTTTTGTTCCGGAATAGGAGGCTCCGGGGCGGAGGCTTTTTAGCTTTTCTTTCCTTCCCATAGCTTCCCCAACTATGGACCCTAAAAGCTACTGCTGCTTCTGCGGAGTTACACAGTTACTGCCTCAGCTCTAGGATGTGCGCTCCTCCACTAAAAACCCTTCGGACGGACAGAAGTAACCTCACCCAGCTGGCAAACAAGTGCGCGTGCGTATGAGGGGAGGGCGCCCCGCTCGAGATAACTACTGCGCATGTGACAAGAAGGATTCCCCCCCCCGCCCCCCCCCCCCGTTGAGGGAAACCTGCCTTCCTAGCGTACATCTTTGACCTCTACGCTTGCGCGCAGGTGGGCTGTCCGTATTGACGTTTCAAGCCCGTCTGTCTCCGATGTTCCAGGCCCTGTGCACCATCCCTGCAGTGGGAGGCTGTGGAGGAGTTACCCTGCCTAGAGGTTTCCTCAACATATCAAAAAGACGACCTTAGAGGCATTGATTTTTAAGCTCTCTTATGCTTTTACCACTAGTTAAGTATAAATTCACAGCACTGTTTCAAATATTTCCATTTGGCTCATTATTGTAACGAAATCTTTCCCAGCAAGTCCTTTTCCCACTTTCTAGAGAAGTGCTGCTACTGAGGAGAACAATAGAAATCTGAAATTCTCTTCTAGAGCAAAGTTGCTAATAGGAATGGAAGTTAAAATTGCTTTCTGCAGAATTCTGCAGCCCTAAAGTGTCAGTTGCTCACTTGCTACTTTGGGCAGCACTTATAATCTGGCACTGCCTTTTCTGTCTCTCGAGTTTCCCCTCCTATCAGGCTCTTTCATTTTTTCCCCATTTCCTCTTGTTCTCCTCAGTTTTCTTGGTTTTGATATAACCATAGCCGGAAATCTACATCAGTTCTTTTCTGTTCTTCACTAATCAGTGGTATTTGTGCTATGCTTTTCTGCCTGCAGCGTTGCTCACAAATATGTTCTTTTCTTTAAGGCAATTAAAAAACAGTGGAATGGAAAGCAAGTGCTGTGGTCATCCCATGTTCTGCTCCTTGTCAACAATGTATACATTCCTGTTAGGCACCATATTCATTGCTTTAAGCTCAAGTCGAATCCTACTGGTAAAATATTCAGCCAATGAAGGTAAGTTAAGACTTGGAATATATGGAGCACTTCTATCTAATCACACATTATGTCTCCTGTGTTTGGTCTCCTTATGTGTAAAATAGAGATAATACCCTTTCAGGTACTCTGCTTCATGTAAATGATAAAGTATGTTTAAATTTGATTCTGTAACCTCTCATTCCTGAGCAAGAAAAATTTGATGCTGAATGAAATTTGGATTAGTCAAGTGCAGTGCTGAGCCCTTTAGAGAACAGATAATAACATCTGACTGTTGCTTTAATCAACAGATATCTCTGGGTCTGTAGCAGTACGTGTAATTATAACTTACTTTGAAATAGGAGCATATATATGGTCACTTGGCATTTGTGAGGTACTGTCTTAATTACTATACCAGTGTGGCAGTAGAGATTATTAGCTTTGAAATTATTAGCTCAAGAAGTCTTCTGGTTGGGTTTTTTTTGTTGTTTCTTTGAGAGAGAGCTTGTGTGTGCATGGTGTCGGGGAGGGGGCCAAGGAAGGGGGAAAGAGAGACTCTTAAGTAGGCTCCATGTGTGGTGCAGAGCCCAATGCAGGACTTGATCTCAAGACCCTGAGATCATGACCTGAGCTGAAATCAAGAATCAGACACTTAACCAAGTGAGCCACCCAGGTGCCCCTTCTGTTTTTTTGTTTGTTTTTTTTTAATGTAGGAATTTGTATTTAAATAAACAGTTTATTTCTACAAAGCTGTATTGAGAACCTTTCACTAGTTATTGAGGACACACAAAGTCATGACATCACGACCCTTAATGGTTTGCTTGTGGAGTCCAATGTGTATATAAGTCTCTACTTTGGGGGCACCTGGGTGGCTCAGTTGTTAAGCGTCTGCCTTCGGCTCAGGTCATGATCCCAGAGTCCTGGGATCGAGCCCCACATCGGGCTCCCTGCTCTGCAGGAAGCCTGCTTCTCCCTCTCCCACTTCCCCGCTTGTGTTCCCTCTCTCGCTGTGTCTCTCTCTGTCAAATAAATAAATAAAATCTTTAAAAAAAAATAAAAAAATAAGTCTCTACTTTGGTTAACATTTATTTCTCGGGCACTAGGCCAAGTATTAAGTAGCAGTGTTCAAACTGTGTAAGACATAGACATTGTTCTCAAGAACTCGGTTTATTAGGAGAGCCGTACGTGTGAAACATCATGAAAATATGGTAGAATAAATGCAGTTCTATATCAAAGATGCAGAGATAGTTTAGATTAGGAAGTGATATATTCTGTCTGGGAGAGGATGGTATGGAGTGCAAAGGGATCAGGGAACACTCCCTGATAAGGCGAAGTTGATCCACAAGAAGACCAGTGGTCAGGGGTATTCAGAACAGAAGCAACAATCCATAAAAATGAATAGATACGTTAAAAAAAAAAAAAGATTAATTGTGAGAACATGTACTTCAGAATTACTGAGCAAAAAGTTTAAGGACTTGGAGGAGAGGGGCAAGGAGTGCTTGACTAGAGAGGAAAGTTATGATCAGATACTTAAGGACTTCATATGCCATGCTAAGGAGCTGGAACTTTGACTTTATTCTCTAGGCCCTAGAGTCTGGGGGGTGGGAATGCTTGAAGATTATAAACAAAGTGAGAGAGACTGTTACGGTAGCTGGATAGAGGATGGACTCGGGAAGAGACTGGAAGCAGAGTAGCCAGTCGAGGTTATTGCAAATTCAAGCCACAGATGAAGAAGACTAACCAAGGCTTTTGAGGTAGAAATAGAGAAGAGAGGATAGATTAAAAAAAATACTCTAAACATAGAAAAGCCGGGACTCCGAGAATGTATTGAATATGGAGACTAAAGAACATGAAATACTCTATAGCTCAAAGGTTTCTGGTTTGAGGTGCTAAGTAGATTGATGGTGTTCTCAGCTCAGACGGAAGCTATTAGTAGAAAGAAGCAGGTTGGCCAGAATTTAGAAAGATTACAGAGTTTTAGTTAGGTACCTTCCATGAGGCCAGGAGCTATGTCCTTGTTCATTGCAATATTCTGCACTATCTAGCACATCACATACGTGAAGGAAATACCAATTAAATTCATACATAGAAGGTAGTTATTCATGTGGATATGTTTAGTGAGCATTAAATGTTCCAGAATACAGATTTGGAGACATTAATATTAAATTGACATTTACAACCATAGGAGCAGAGAGCTCATTCAGGGTAAGCATGCAGAAGGAGAAAATAAGAGCCAAGGATAGAATTACTAGGAATGCTAACATTTAAGAGCCATGCCGACACTCAGATGTTAAGAAAGAATCATTAGAGAAATAAGAGAACTAAATGCACATGATTATAGAAGGGAAGGAAATGAGTTTGGAGACAAAGGAAATAGTATCATCATAATAAGATAGGGATTAAAGCGTGCCCTTTGGAATTAGTAATTAGAAGATGTTTGGTAATCTCAGAGACTAGGTAGTTTGAATAAAGTGATGGGATCAGAAACCAGATTGCTTGGGAATAAGACCTGAATGGAAAGTGTTAGGTAAAAGGGAGATAATGAATGTTGGTGCTATTTTAGGGAAAGAAGGAGAAAGTATGGTAGCTGGGGCAGAGGTAGGATCTTATATTTTGGGTTTTTTTTGGATAGGACAGTTTGAGCATACTTACAGGCCAAGGGGAGGAAGCCATTTAATAGAAGACAGAGGAAGTACTTATTGGAGCAAAGTTCCTGAAGAGAAAGGAAAGTTTTAAAGGGGAGAATGGGTCATAATGGATCATGGCCCCTTTCTTCGGACTAAATGGAGCCCAGTAAGGATGGATGCAGTGTAAATAAGGTGTATGCGTGAGGGCAGAAGGTAAGCGCAAGGAGGCCCAATGTGATGCTGAGTCACAGTTTGGGATCTACCATGACAGAAATACAATTTAAAAATAAATAAAAGCCAAAGTGAGTTCTAGAGCAGTGGCAAGAATTTGAGAGCTGTAATCTGAAGGCCTCTCCCCCGTTCTTGTTGTGTGCATGTTCGCTTGTGTGTATCATAGAGATTAGTCCAAAGTAATTATTAGCAGGTAGTAGAGTGTGATCTCAGCCTAGCTTTAAGCTCAGAGAAGGGAGAAGTTTTAATGAGGCTTCAAATGATGGAGAAAGTTTAACAGGCAAGTATTAAATTCAGGTGAACATTTATTAAGTGCAGAATACTGTTACCTGCCAGTTATGAAGATGACTAACGTGGGCCCTTTCTCATAAGAAGCTTAGATTCTAAGGTAAGACATACACAGAAGTAACTATAATACAGTGGGACAAGTACTGCTATAAAGGTTTATAGGTAGTGCAGCAGAATCCGAGATGAACAAAGAATTGACTATGCTTATGTTGAGAAGGTCAAGGGAAACCACAGAAAAAAGAAAAAAGGTGTTCTGGATAGAAAGAATGCTGAGCTGGCATTTTCCCTCTGTACTTGGCCAGTTTTGGTTTTTCATATCATGACCAAGGGAAACAAGCAAATGTTTCAAAAGGGGGGATAATGCATTCCTTAAAATAGGACCTAACAAAGTTTGTTTGTTCCTGGCAAAATTGTACAGCAAGTTGTTTGTCAGCATTTGGAATGGACAGAGGTAACAGCTAAGACCAAGGCATACTGACCTAACCTCATTTCCTAATTAAATTTGACTTGTAAGTTAAGACCCATCTTCCCAACTCATCAGTGGGTTTGGATTATGTCACATATTTCCTCCCAGCCCTAGAGGTAGCCAGAGCCCTGGGCAGTTGCGTCTTGGCTCTAATAGCTTCCTTCTTTTACCCCAAGGTACTGTTTATCCCAGAGTGCCAAACAAATAACGTTTTCTATACATGCCACGATGCGAAACAGATGGGACTACTCTAAGGAAATATCACAGACTGTGTACCTTGATTCTAGCAAGGCAGACAAGTCACACAAGAGGAACCATGAGCTGGGTCCTAATTCAGCCAGATAAATCCATAGCTTTTGAGGAGTCAGGCCCTGAGTGCTAATTAGTGGTCAATTTAGAAGCCCATCTCTAATGCCATACCCCAAAGCCTTCTTTGCCCATAGCCTTAACCTCCTCCACATATTTATCAGCAACTTGGATGAAAACATCAGAAGGCTGTTTATCAAACTCAAGAATAATAAAACACTGAATGTCATAGGGATGGCTAAAACATTAGGTGAACAGATTAAAAAATCCAAGAGAGAACAAAGCCAACTGGATTGAAGTTTAATATAACCAGTATTAAAATCTAGCTTTTAAAAACAGCTATAAATTATTAACTGTATATAAGCATTATGTAGAACAAAATTTATAGTTAAAAAAATTTGTTACATTTCAGAAAACAAGTATGATTATCTTCCAACTACTGTGAATGTGTGCTCAGAATTGGTGAAGCTAGTTTTCTGCATGCTTGTGTCATTCTGGGTTGTAAAGAAAGGTAAGTCCTGAAGTGGTACTCTATACTTGTTAAAAATCACAGAATCAAAACATTTTAGAACTGAAAGGAACATTCAATGTCATTTAGTCTAGCCCACTAATTTTATATATATGAGGACACTAACATAACAAACTTAGGTATGATTACTGCTGTTTTGCAAGTGGAGAAACAGGCCCAAAGAGAAAATGTTATGCAGTGGTGGGTAGGAAGGGGCAGGGCCAGGACTTCAGCCCACATTTTCCTCGTGTCTTGGCCATTGCTCTGCCGTGTTACTTGTTCCTTTGTTGGGTCACACAGCGAGTTAGTTTTTATTCAAATTCAGGATTTTCTAAATCACAGCTGTCTGATTTGATATGTAGCATATTGCCAAAACAGCCCCCATTTCCTACAGGGGAGGTAGTATAGTGGATTGGAGTCAGAGAGACTATATTCTGGGGCAGATTATTTTAACTTCCCTGACTTCTAATTTCATCAGTTATCGAGCAGAGATACTCATCCCTTCCTCACATCTAAAACATTTGGCCTTTTGTGGCTCTTCATATGTATTATGTATTAATTCTCCACCTTAGTTCCCCAATTCTTGAGCCTTAGCACATTCTATTCTTTAATCTGCCCTCACATGTGAGGTAAACAGAATTTAAAGTATTAACGGTCTTTTCCAGGAAGATTTCTTTTTATTCTTAAAAGTTTCAATTTGTGCAAAGTTTCTAGTTGGAATACATTTCTTAATCTCATGAAATTTATGTGTTATTTGCAGGGCTTATATTTAAATTTTCTATTTTTGCAGGTTATTTTACATTCTCTTGTTATGGTACCTTCCTAAGTTTTTGGAAATCTGGAGATGGGATCATAACTCATATGAGGATTAGTAAAATTCAGTTTTCTCTACTCCTACATTATAAATTTTTGCCTGGTATCTTCTTTTCCTGATCCACCCCCCCCCTCCGAGGGGGAAGAAAATCCCAGCATAAATACTTGATTTTTTTTTTTTTCCTCTATATTCTAACATCTAGCTCTCTCTCTTGGCTTTAGGCTCTCATAGTAGTAAGAGAAACCTTAGGTATCCTGAGATGTTCCAAGTGATGTTTCAAGTTAACAGGAATTAGGTATTCCTAAGGGTGTTGCTGATTGTCAGTGATGAGGCAGGGTAGTTGGTGGGTTGAAGAAAGAGAGACAATATGAAATCCTACATTGCCTTTGATTTCTTAAGGCTAATAGTCACTGATGAAAGCAAGTTCATAAAGCCTCTTTCAAAGAATTGTATCAGTAATCAAATACTGATACAATTGTTGATTAAATGATAGGACTAATAGAGAAAAAAAAAAGATCATACAAACAGAATGCATATACTACATTAAAGCAGGTATAGGACGAAGTAGTGCACATTCTATTCTTTAATCTGCCCTCACATGTGAGGTAAACAGAATTTAAAGTATTTAAATTCCATGAACCCTGGTGAGTTCTGAAACTGCTTTCCATGTCTAGTTGGAAAGAGTTAGAGATGCATGGAAGTTTTGGGGCAAAGAGCTCTGATGTTTTGTTTATTCTCTGCTCTGGCATGGAAAGCAGTTTCAGAACTCACCAGGGCAGCCAGGCTGCTTGGTTATCTTTTTTTTTTTCTCTATTAGTCCTATCATCCCACTCTAAAAATATGGGCATTCTCATCAAGATCCTTTGTTTATTGCTGTCTTTCTTTCTTTAGAAGATCATCAAAGTAGAAACTTGAGATGTGCTTCCTGGAAGGAATTCTCTAATTTCATGAAGTGGTCCATCCCTGCCTTTCTTTATTTCCTGGATAATTTGATCGTCTTCTATGTCATTTCCTACCTTCAGCCTGTAAGTAAATATAGATAATAGCACTGGAAAAATACAGAGAAATGAATCCCAGAACTAATCTTTTTTATCATTTTCATTGTCAGTGTTAGTTTCTCTTTGCCCCCAGTGGTCTTCCTGAGGTTTGACCAGAATCATCTGAATATGGTACAATCTGCTTGCCACATTCTCTCTCTGTTAAAGATTGCTGTAGAAAGCTGTGCTGACTGGCAGGAGCTGGTCCCTGGCCAGTGAATGTGGAGCCGTCTCTCTGTGTGTAACCTTAGTTAGTCTGCCTGTTTGCTGAGCCATCCTATGGTTGCCAGCCTCCATTAACTTTAGCATTTAGTACCTCCAAACAGATTTCCATGATTAACTCAGAAAATCATGTACTCAGTGCACTACTTCGTCCTATACCTGCTTTAATGTAGTATATGCATTCTGTTTGTATGATCTTTTTTTTTTTCTCTATTAGTCCTATCATTTAATCAACAAGTTCCTTAAGAGTAGAAAATACATTTTCCCAGCTATAAATGCTATCTATACCTGATAATACTAGGGATGTTTCTCATCCCTCTTGGCATCCTCCATGCCAATTGAGAAATCCATTCATAATCAGAATTAAAATTTGGTCTTCTGCTTTTACATATTACTCATTTTGGGGCATGTGTATATTTTCCCCTAATATTTTATAAAATGATGATTTCTATTGCCATTGTTGCCAAAATGTGTTTTAAAGTTTCTTTAAAGAATATATGCAGGCATTTTGATGATAAATAGGATTTTTATTGGCACTGGTTCTCTATCTGAAGCCTCTTAAATATAGCCAAATCAGTTTGAGAGTGGGACAAGAAGGAGAGATCAGTAGAGCACTAAGTAGAAAACAGGAATTTGATTCTTTTGCACAATTTAGAAGCTGTGTGATTAGGCAACCCCCAACTACTGTGTCAGTTGCCCATCTGTAAAATAGAATAACATTAGAATACCATACCAACCCAAAGGCAGGAACCTGGACCGGGTGATCACCTGAAGTTCCTTTCAGCTGTGTGATCCATGTTATTAGTAAGTCTTTTGAATATTAGAATGTGTTCTCTCTTAACATTCTTCCACTTTGTTTTTCAGATCTGAGAATTCCTTTTCCCAACAACATAATTATTTGCATCAATGAGTACATAGTTGTTGTATTTTATTTAGATCAGCTCTAAATTTATATCCCTTTCCTCTGTCCTCAATATGAAAGCAAGATTGCAGCTTCCTTGTTCTTCCAGCTTATTGCTTTGCTCTTCCTTCCTGATTGTGCACAACCACAGATATTACAAAATCAGTCACATGGCATATTCTGTATATTGCTGTGCCCAAGTCTAGTTGGAAAGAGTTAGAGATGCATGGAAGTTTTGGGGCAAAGAGCTCTGATGTTTTGTTTATTCTCTGCTCTGGCATGGAAAGCAGTTTCAGAACTCACCAGGGCAGCCAGGCTGCTTGGTTAGGTGATGTGCACTGTTACTGTGATCGATCAGAGCCACTGCCCCCTCCCTCTCACCAGCCACTTACTTTCCTCCTCAGCTCTTACTCTTCTCCTACGCAGGGATTCATAAACATTCGTCTCCAGAGGACACTGAGAAATCCTTAAAACAGTGCTTCCCATGAGAAATTCAATAGAAAAACAACAATGTTGTATTCTTGGAATTTTTGCTGGTTTTTATTGGATTTATTCTTATTTCTTTAATTCACCTACACGGTAGCCATGTTTGCTGGTTATATAAGACTACTGAAAAATACTCTTTGGAGTTCAGTCAGCAAGGAAACTGACAGCAAGGAAAAAGCAGAGTGAAGTAAACAAGTAGGATTTGTTTTGAAAAATTGTTAATATTGTCAGATCCAATCATGGGGAACAATGATGAAATTTCATACTTTCCGAGCCAAAATATATACATGTTCAGATTAATATCTCATATGTGAAATATGACTGAATTCCTGGAAAGAGACCTTTATGAAATCTGGCTAACACATTTCTAAGTGTTGAGAACAATATGAATAAATCAAAGGACTGTCAAATATGAGTTTGGTATTGAATTACTGGTACTGAGTCACTGCAGTTCAACCAGGAGAACTGATTGAATTGCTACAATAGTAAAGATGCTTAAAAACCTGTACCTCAATTTTCTTACTGTATAAATTGGCCTAACACTCCTTGCCTTCCCTCCACCCCTGGAAATAGTGTGAAAAGTCTGTAAAGCACTTGAAGAGCTTGAAAAAGTATACTTCATAAGCAAGGTAGCTGTTATTTCTAGACCTGAACATTTAGTTTCTAAGCATTTCCAGATCTGCATATACAGATTATTTACACAGGCATTTGCTGAATTTAAGCATGTTTTCAAAGCCTATACAATAATTTGGTCATATCTGCATGCGTTTAACAACCAATAAAAATGGAATTTAATCCTCTAGTGAAATAGCTGCCCTAATAACCCCTCAGGTTTTTGACCAAAAAGCTCTTTTTATCAGGTGAACCAGAGAGCTGGGAGATTTCTGAAGTCACTACTTTGTTTGGATTGTAACTCTATCTTCTCCTTCTTTCTAGGCCATGGCTGTTATCTTCTCAAATTTTAGCATTATAACAACAGCTCTTCTATTCAGGATAGTGCTGAAGTAAGTAACTAGCTCTGATATCATATATCATACTTTAAAACGGCACAGCCTTATTTCAGATGATATACCCAGAGCACTGAGCCCTCCGAATCCCAGGGCCGGGATTTTATTCCTAACTGGCTTTGTGTTTTGGACAAATTGTTTAACCCATCTAGAAAGCAGCTCCAGTGCTGGCCCGTCTAAATCTTTGCAACTAGATGTATGAAAAGTTTTTTCTTAGCATCTCTGGGATGCCTGGGTGGCTTAGTCGGTTAAGCATCTCAAAAAAATAAATAAATAAATAATTGACCAGCTTATTTTAATTTTTAGTGCCAGATTTTCAACAAAGAATTCATGAGCTTCCCCCCCCCCCAGGATCTCTATACTTTAGTAGGGAACCAAGAAGTTCCTAAATATTGCTAATGCATTTGTTATTTGTAGTTTGGATATGATAAAGAGTGGCAAATTCCTTCTTAAACTACTTGAGACAGGTACATGATTTAAGCTCTGATTGACAGAGGATTTGCATGAGGACTCTAGTCAAAAGTACAATTAATAAGAATGATAGATCTTTAAACTTTTTTTAAAAATGCTGTCACCAGTGTTTCCTTTCTCCAGGAAGACCTTTGAATAAAACAAACATTTTTAAGTAAACAGGCTCTGCTACCAAGCGAAGGCCAGAACATTCTAAGATGTAATGGGATCTGGGTATTTAACTCCAGTTTAATTTGTTACTTGATGATGATAAAAATAAAATTAACTTCTTGTTATATTTGTTGTGATTGTTTTTTTTTTTAAATTTTGCGTTCACTTCCCCTTTTAATTTCTTATTTCTCAATGTGCCATGTCATAGTATGTGCTTTCATAATTTATGTGTACAGAAGGGTGAATGGCTTAGTACATAGGCACTCAGTAAATATTTGTTGAATCCATGATGGATTCAGTATATTGATTATATGGAGTTCTTGAAAGACTTTCTTTTATCCCGAGGAAGCATTCAGTTTAACAGTTGATGTGAGAGATGATGAAAAAAATGAACATTATATTTCACCCAGGTTAAAAGTTAGAGTGCACTGAAATTTGCTTTGTATCAGGTTCTTCATTTTATTTATGAATTGTGACAATAATTCAACTAGCAAGTTAATGCTAATTCCAAAATGTTTTGAAGTGTTTAAAATCAACATAAAAGTCACTTTATAGGATAAAAAGTTGGCTTCTGAGATATATAAATAAATATATATATCGGAGATATACATATATATATGTTATATATAAACAGTAATATCTTTATATTGATTCCTGTCATAAAATTGGAGATGCATGTCCATGGAGGAATAAAATTGGCCCTGCCATGTAATAAAAGGTTCATTATTTGATAAGGGAGTCTCATAAAGGGGTCTCAAAAACATGTTGGCTTTTTTTTAAGTAAAAATTTTTTTTCTGTGAAATGACAGTTTATGGGTACACGTGGTATTATACTTACGTTATACAATACATAAGTATTAAAAAAAAAAAAAAAAAAAAAAAAAAAAAAAAAAAAAAAATAATTTAAAAAAAAATTAAAATTTAAAAAGAAAAATTAAAAAAAAAAAATATAAAAAAATAAATTACCCCCTTTACATCTTA